>NC_057814.1:337603052-337818708 GCF_018294505.1 Triticum aestivum
ACGCCCCGCCGAAGCCGTCCCGGCCCGCCGGAGAGCCTCGCCGGAGGTATACCGAGCCGCCGCCGCCGTGTCTGGTTTTTTTTTAAAACGATTCGGTTTTTTTAAAACCCTAGGTTTTTTTTTCTTTTTCTCGGTATAGTTAATTTGCGAGCGTTCGCTCGTTCATTCGTTTTAACGAACGTGTTCATCGTTTAGTTACAGTTAACGAACGTTCGTTCGATAAACTGTTTGTCATTTTTTCTTTTTCTCGGACTTTCCGCGATTATTCCAGATCGCGATTTCTGATCTAATTTTCGTTCTAGTATATCTTTTCGCTCGTTTATCGGAATCAGGCGATTCAAGCGCCTAGAGTTTTGTCTCGAAATTCTCTTTCCGTTTAACCAACTCAAACAAGTTTTTGCTACTCTAAAATTGACTTAGATCCAGATTAGTAAACGAAGCTTGTTTCTTTCGCCATTTGACTTTCGTTGCTTCGTTTGATTTGATTCTTTTTGCAAACCGGAGTTCTTAAGTTGAACTTTCTGGTTAGATCTTTTATTTGAGTTTTACCTGTGCATTAGTTGAGTGCTACTGTATGCTTGTTTGTTCGCGATAGAGTACCCGGAGTCGCCGCTTGCTACTTCGAATCTCTAGGTTTCACGGATCATCAGCAAGGCAAGTAACACTTTGATCATACCTCTTTACTACCCAGTTTTATTGCATTAGACCAATCCTCAAACAAAGCATGATTAGGATCTAATTAAATTGTGGGTATTGGGAAGTAGATGAGGTAGTACCTATTACCTTTTTTGTTATCACCTTTGGGAGTTACTTCTACGTTTGCTCATATTGCTATGCTATGCTAGTAGACGTGGATTGGGTGAGTGCATCCATGACAGATGTGAGATTGTTAATTTAATTGTTTACTTAAGGTGGCAACTTAAACACACATCTGGGTGGATTGAGGCACCTGGGCATTCCAGTGATTGCCTGTTTTCTTTTGGACCGCCACCCAGGCTCAAAGGGATCATGAGATTATTCATGCTAGAAACTTCCGTGTGCAACTGCAAGCTATTATGGGCTCTAGCATAGTTGATTAAGTTGTGTGAACTCTTACAGTGGTAGACTAGCAGATGTAGGGGAAAGTAGGTGTAACGGTCTACCCGATCGTAAGGTGCAAACACTTCTGAAAGACTATGTCTCGGTCATCCGTCACTCAAACACCATGTAGTGCGAGTAATCCAACGGAGGAGATCGAGTCTTGTGGGGAAAAGTGCACAAACCTCTGCAGAGTGTATAAACTAATCATGGTTAGCCATGTCCCCGGTTATGGACATCTTGAGTATCTAGTACTTGGATTATCATGTGAATCTCATCATGTTACTCAAATTAATTTTGTTGGGTTAAGGATGATACTTAATTGGGATTGAGATGCTGTCAACCATTCTCAATGTTTAACAACCACCATGATAGTTAAATAAAATTTATTCCTTTGCAGTAGGGAAAAATTGGCTTTTCGCAAAACTGTAACCATAGAGCTTAACACCAACCAAATATGCATGTAGTATAGCTTTATTCGGTTCATTACTCTCTATGTGTTATTTTGTCGGCATATTCCATGTGCTGACCCGTTTTCGGGCTGCAACGTTTCATCTTGCAGACTTTTCAGACGACGAGTAAGGTGCCTTAGGTCGTGGTCTTATACTCAGTGATGCCGTTGGAGTTGATGGACTCACTTATCTTCCAAGTCTTCCGCTGTTACCGTTTTAGTTGGCCTTAAGCCATATTTGTCATACTTATTTCTCTTTTGAGATACTCGATGTAATAAGTGTGTGATTGCTACTCTGTTATAAATCCTCCAAGTACTGTGCGTGTTAGCATTACTGATCCAGGGATGACACTGGTGCACGGTAGATCAGACGGTTTGAGGTCTAGTCGCTACATCAACATGGGATTAGTCTATCTGGAATCCGGTCGCCATACATGGTTATGGCTCATCGTCAATCCTGTTGAGGCAACATTTCTATTTGATGCTATAGTGCACGATGGCATCGTTTATGCGGTCGACGCACAGATTGGCTGCCTATACTGGTGGAATCTATCGTTGTGTAATTGTTCTATCTCATCTCATCTTTACCTTATGAATACGACTGCTTGTTTATTGTTACAAATTTAGAATAGATAGTATGTCTATAACCACATCATTGCTATATGTTCCTCTCATTTCCTAGATTTTTATGACCACACATGTTATTGTTAGAGTTGATATGAGAACAATTGGCATCTAATGATTGTTAGAATAGATATTATGAGCATAACATCATGACTGCTATATGTTACTCTCGTTTCAAAGATTTTTATAACAGCACATGTTATTGCTTAGAGTTGATATGAGAACAGTAGTAGTAAGTGCTATGGTAGAATATGAGTAGGCTCTGTCATAGCTGTTTTCCTCTCATTGTTACATGATGTTTGAACCATGACATATTGCTAGAATATGAAAGCCATTGGCTTATTTTTTTAACTTGGGGTATGATTATGACCACGGCATTGTAATTCTCTGTCTATGATATGTGTCACTATTATAATAATCTTAATTCCACACATACTCTGAACATGATTGTTTATTTTTGTCCTTTCGGTCTCCAATTTGAATTGTTGCAGCAGACGCAAATGCGCTGGCCTTCATGATTACAGGACTTGGAATCATACCACCTGATGGGTGGTAGTTTATCGCTCGTTCAGCTGACGGTGGTCATTTGATGCTCATTCGCACGTACCAAATTGACCAAACCATTACATCAAACCACATGCAGTACAATGCCTGGGGCGTTCGTCACATTGATGGCTATGGCTGCTTCGTGTTCGAGAAAGATCCCAGCTCCGTTGGGCCAGGCGTATTCAACTGGAGGCGGGTTTACAGCCTCGGCAACCACTCCACGCTCCTCGGGCTCAATTATCCAATCATCCACCAATCATCGACCATATCACCGGCGATGATTACCGTGCTATGCAACTTCCATTCGCCAGGGGGACTGTGTTTACACATCATACCATTGATTTCATGAATCACCATATCCAGAGATTCATCGACGCAACTTGTTGCCAGATAATCTTCAGTGTGTGAAAGGCATCAAGCTTCCATGCGATGGATGGCTTTTGCAAACCCGACATGCGGCGATGTGGTTCATGCCAACAACAAATATGCACAACTTGATTCGTACTGATATCTAGACTGAGCCATGTATTCTGCTGCTGTAGCACGACCCTCTTTTGTTGGATATTATGTACTATTATTAGTTTGACCCACTCCTCTGGTTTGAAGGATATATATATATAGGGTCGCGATATTCGTCACCCTGGGTGAGGAATAGTTATTCTTCACCCCCTCTCTATTTTGACATCAATGCACCGTATTTTTACGTTTCGTAAATTTTGTCTTATTTCATACGTAAAAAGAAAGCGTAAGAAAATATATACTTGCCGTAAAAAATATATTATGTTACGTAAAGTTACGAACGTAAAAACATACATAAAATGCGATATTTCTGGTCTTATAACCTTTTTATTTTTGTTTTTTTATACCAAATTTTACGTAGTGAATCAATATAAATGTAACTATTTGTATTCCAAATGTAATTTATTTATGAAGCGATCGTAAGATTACCTCGGGCGAAGAATAACTTTTATATATATATATATATATATATATATATATAGGGAAAATGCATCCTACTACCGGGTGTAGTTACACCCATTTCTCATATACTATCATGTGGTAGTATATATTCTACTTTATTATTTTTAGTATGTTCATATACTATATCTAAGATACTCGAAAGCAAGTTATGTGAAAAAATTGCATGTGAGCCCATGTTTTTATAATATTTGCGAAATACGTACACATTTGTACGTAAAAAGGAGTATGCTCAAAATATACTACATACTACGTAAAAAATAGTATATATACTACCCAAACATTCTTACATACTACATACTACCCGTACATACTCTCCGATATTATAGATACTACCAAGAACGTATGTAACAAAAGTGGGAGTAACTATACCCGGTAGTAGGAAAAATTTGTCCTATATATATATATATATCAATTAGGCTTCAAGTGTGTACTTGTTAGTTAAACCTATGGTTAAAATGTGACACTAAATACGACTAGTAAGTAGTACAGTAGCAGTACTAGTATACGTCGGTCAAATTATTCATCATGTCCACACATTGAATTGACGTGACAACACGCTACGCGTGAGGTGACACAAGAATCTCGGCGGCGTGTTCGGGTATTCTGGACTTCAGATTTGGAGTACCACTTATCTGTCAAAATCTTTCATCATCCACTTAAAACAGTCGTTTGATCATACATTGAGTACCATATAACTGGAATTAACCGATGCAAGTCAAAGAAGGATTGGTCAGTGCTGCTGGCTGGCGTCAAGTTCGATCCCACGGATCAGGAGCTGATTGAGCACCTTGAGGCCAAAGTGAGTGCTGACAGCGCGAGATCTCACCCTCTCGTCGATTTGTTCATACCAACCATCGACAGCGAGCACGGCATATGCTACACCCATCCTGAGAAACTTCCAGGTAAGACACCGATCGGCCGTCTACTTGCAGAAACATATTCCTTTGCTTATAGCTCTATTTTTCTTTTTAGACGCAGACCTGGTGAAGCAATTACAATTTGACACTTAATAAAAAGTGAAACAAGTGACTGCAACATGCCAAAGATGTTATGAAAATGCCAACTACGTACACTAAAACCTGTATTCGACAATACTGTAGGTATCACACTGAGTGGCCTAAGCAAGCATTTCTTCCAGCGCAATTCCAGGGCATTCAAAAGGGGCACGTGGACGCGTCGCATGATACAGTCGGAGTGCGGCATGCACGCAATGTTGCACAACACCGACAATACATTGCCGGTGATGGTCAACGGCCGGCAGACGGGCAGCAAAAAGGTTCTGGTGCTGCACACCAACAAGAACTTCGACCAGCAGAGGACCAACTGGGTGATGCACCAGTACCACCTCGGGGACCTGGAGCAAGAGAAGGAGCGGGAGCTGGTCCTCTGCAAGATTTTCTACCACACGAACACTAGGGCCAGGAGTAAAAAGATTATAAGTTAGTTTGGTATTGGTACTTGTGCTACCTTGTCGTCCGCAAGTTGGTATTCTTGTTAACGATCTTTTGGTATGAACTAGGCATTTGCTTCCAACCATCATGCTGAGGGTCGACATGGATATAAAGCCAAATCATTTGTTTCGAAACGAATTTTCAGGCACCTGATTTTTATTTGATGGGTAGCATAAGCACCTGCCGTTCGAATTCCCAGTTCTCCAAATTTTTGAAACAAGTGCATGCACTTATTATCATGATGAAAAAACATTATCCCTGCTGCATCCCAGTTATCAGTATGTACTTGCATAATTCTCTCATTTATTGAGCACGTATATTGTTTTTTCAGGTCGAGCAAGTTTCAACTGGGCTATAGACTGCCCAGGCTTGGTTTTGTTTTTAACAGGCCCAGCCCATGACAACAACGGGGCACAAAGATCCAGCAGGTATCTACTGGCCTCTGGCCCGCCAGCGTTAGTTATATTTTGTCTTACAACATCCACAGGCAGTTTTTTTACTGAATCAAACACACAACCCAATTCTATTTTCCTCTTGAAACGCATGTCCTACATCCATTTTCTAATCTCTACCTATAGTTTTACTAGTTCACATACAAGTATCATTATATTGAAAATACATAAAATTCCCTTTTCATATTTACATCCTTATTTTTGTTGTTGTTTTCCCTCCCAGCGTTGATTTTTTTACCACTGGTTTTCCCTTAAACCAACTAAATTGTCCCACGTCTCATTTGCTTACAAAAACAAAACGATTTTTTTGGCAAATCAATAAGTTCTTAAAAAAAATGTTTATCATTTCGGGATTACAAAAGTTCGGACTCCATCGAAATATGCAAAATAAGGTTGAACTTTTTGACCGTGGTCCTGGGCAGAAAATGGGCTGTAATAAATTACTTAAGAATTAGCAAATGGGCTGCAAATTAGTAAAAAATAGCAAATGGGCTCTATGTTGTCTACCACAGATTTGGAGGCTGACTTGTGGGCCTACTAAGTTCATGCGTACACAAGGTTTCTCAAAAAAGAAACTTAGTCAACAATCGACTCTACCAGCGTCAGACCGTTAGATGTCAATCTAACGGCAATCATGCTTCTTCAGTCAATGATCTTCCTGCCCCAGCCGCCCAAACCAGCACCGTCGGAACCGCCTGCTCCCGCCTCCCGTGGCTGGCTGTGCTGCCGGGCCGGCCTCACCGCCCCATCATATGCTCGCATCCCTGGCCTGTCTATCCCTCTACTCACCCACACATCCTGTTAGTTTCTGGCGACGGCAGCCGAACCAGTCAACCCTCATACTCTCCACCGTGTGGGCAGCCACTGCCATGTCTTCCCCGGCTCCGTGTCGTTCCCTTCGTAGGCCTCGCCGTCGTCCACCGCCCTGGTGCTCTCGGCGCGGCGTGGTCAACGTGGTCAACGAACGACATCCATCGGAAGTGGACTGTACGTGGAGAGGCTGACAGCTGGGTCCACGGCCGCACACAAGGAAATGCCTCCTTATTACGCACAAAATAATGATTCCTCCACCTGACATCTGGGACTCGCCGGAAGGGCCTCTGTATTTCGCGAAAAAACATTCCCTCCGCTGACAGGTCGGACCCACCAACTATATCTTCGCACGCAAGGAAGTGCCTCCTTATTGCGCACAAAAAAATGAATACCCCCTGCCAGCTGGGACCCACCACAGTGGGAGGCTGACTTGTGGGCCTACTAAGTTGACGGGGACGGAGGGCTTTGTCAACTTAGTCAATATATGAATGATTCTAGCTCAAGTGATCGTACGATGTCCATCCAGCGGCCGTAGTGCTTCTTCTACCTCTGGTCTTCTTGCTCCAGCTGCCCAAACTAGCGCCGGTCGTGCCACGTGCTCCTGCCTCCCATGGCCGGCTGTGATGCCGCGGAGGCCTGACCACCCCCTACTACTCCCACCGCCGGCCAGGCCATCCCTCTACTCACCCACACCCCCTATTATTCTGCGGCGACGGTAGCCTCACACCGCAGCAGAACCAGTGAACCCTCGTACTCCTCTCCGCGTGGGCATCCACTGCCGTGTCTTCCCTGGCTCCACGTCGTCCCCTTCCTAGGCCTCGCCGTCGTCCACCGCCTTGGTGCTCTCGGCGCGGCATGGTCAATGTGGTCAACGACCGACTTCCATCGGAAGAGTACTGTACGTGGAGAGGCTGACAGCTGGGTCCACGGCAGCCGCTAGGAAGTGCCTCCTTATTACGCGCAAAATAATTATTCCTGCACCTGACAGCAGGGATCCATCGGACGGGCCACCGTATTTCGTGAAAAAAATGTTTCCTGCCTGACTGCAGGGAGCCACCAGCTACATCTTCGCACGCAAGGAAGTGCGTCCGGGCAAAAAAAATGATTCGCCCCCCGCACTGCTGGGACCCACCAGCTATATCTTCGCATGCAAGGAAGTGCCTGACAGTCGGGACCCACCTGGTCGAAGCGTACGTAGCGTTGTCATTCTGGTCGGGAACATGTACGTACATACTGGTCGATGTAGAGCGCGTACGTGTCGTAGTAGAGGCGCGCATATAGCATGTACACGTACGTACAGCGGCCAGTGTGCAAGAAAGAAAATACGGCCACGTACGTACATACGGGCGGGGTCTCGAACGCCTACTCGCGCATGCGTACAGCCAGGGCTCATGTACATGGCTGGGTCGGAACGGAGAAATAGTGTCGTCGTCGTGTTCATGGGGAGCCAACCGGCTGGGTCGGAACGGAATGCGTCGTCGTGTTCATCGGGAGGGCTTGGATGGAACAGCCGATGGAAACAAGGCCTGGCGTACCGCACAATGGAGGAAACGGCCTTGTGTTCGACCGGCCACGTTCGAAACGGGATCCTGTTCATCGGGAGGGGTCTGGCGTACCGCAAAACGGAGGGAACAGACTTGTGTTGGACCTCCTACGGTCGAAACGGGGTCCTGTTGATTGGGAGGGGTCTGGCGTACCGCAAAACGGAGGAAACAGACTTGTGTTGGAGCGCTACGGTCGAAACGGGGGTCCTGTTCATCGGGAGGGGTGTGGCTACAACACCTAGATGTGGTAGATGATTATGTGGCACAGCACAAAGAAACCATCGCAAAGAAGTACCGTGATAAGGGGATGCTCAAGATGGACGACAAAGTTACTGTAGAGCACAACGCCACTTTCTTGTGCTGGTTTAAACAACAAGTTCTTGAAAATCCCCCGGAAGAGGGCAGTTCAGACGGATTGCTCGTACACGCCTTAGCACATGGCCCCGCGCCAAGCTCGCAACCTATCAGTCCTACGATATCAATGCGTACACGTTCTACACTGAGGCCAAAGACATGGACAGTGATTACCATAACTCTGGGGTGACAATTCAATGCGTGACTGGCGCCAACGGCACAACTGAGAGATTCTACGGAAGGGTCGAAGAGATCTGGGAGCTTGACTATGCTGGAATGCATGATGCGACGATGTTCCGTGTCAGATGGGCCAAGGACGTCGTAAGAGAAAACAAGTATTTGACCACCATGTCTATACCCGACGCGAAGAGCACTCCCGTGAACTTTAACGTCATCACCAAAAATGAGCCATGGTACACGCTAAGCACGTGACACAATGCTTCTTCATAGCCGACCCAGCCAATCCCAGCCGTGTTGTCGTGAGGAGATCCAAAAGGAGCATCGTCGGAATGGATGGAGTAGCCAACGAGGAAGACTACGACAAATACGGCAACCCGATGAGGGAAGATGACGATGACGATGAAGCATATGTGAACAGAAGAATCCATGGCTCTGGAAAAGTCAAAAGGAGGGGCTCAATTGCTCGGGAACGAACAAGAAAGGGAAGAAGCTCAATGTGAACCGTCGTTGACGCAGCTGATCAGAAACCTACATATATATATATGTATCTATTTTGTGTATGCGCTTAAGTAACCATTATCGGTCAACTAATATGTTACCACCACATGCATGGTTCCGGTGATATGCGCGCCGTGGGGGAGAGGGAGACGCCGTCGTCGGGAGAAAAACAAAAAACAAAAACAAAAGGGAGAAAGCAGTACAAAAGAAAAAGGAAAGTAAACAGAAAAGAAAAGGAAAATAATAAAAGAAAAGAAAATATATGAGAGGTCGGTGACAAACCTACATATATATATATGTATCTATTTTGTGTATGCACTTAAGTAACCATTATCGGTCAACTAATATGTTACCACCACATGCATGGTTCCGGTGATATGCGCGCCGTGGGGGAGAGGGAGACGCCGTCGTCGGGAGAAAAACAAAAAACAAAAACAAAAGGGAGAAAGCAGTACAAAAGAAAAAGGAAAGTAAACAGAAAAGAAAAGGAAAATAATAAAAGAAAAGAAAATTAAAAACTAGAAAAGGAAAATAATAAAAAGAAAATAATAAAAATTGGAACAGTTAGCAGTAGCGCTGGATTGAGAACCAGCGCTATAGCTATAGCGCTTTGTTCTAGAAAAGCACTACTACTATGTGCCATTAGCAGTAGCACTGCTGATGCGGAGCATTCTATGGTCATCTCCTTGTACACCTTCATAGCACCTCAAGCCCCAAGTGGACCTACCGGACTTAAGGTGAACCCACCCCTCTTCGCGATTTACATGAATATCCATTGGACTTGGTTGCTACCTCACCATGGAACATTGTGCATCATTAGGTACGAGGGAAACCGCCACCAAGCAGCTAGGAAGCTTCCCGGAGGACAAGGAGAAGGACCCCAAGACCCAAGAGCTGACCGGAAGCGTCAAGATGAAGAAAAGGAAGCGTGCAGAAATTGCACTACCGGACAGTCCGGTACCCACAGCGGACAGTTCGGTCGCACTAAAATTGCACTACCGGACAGTCCGGTCCCCACAGCGGACAGTCCAGTGGCACCCGAAATTGCATCTGTCCTCACCGGACTGTCCGGTCCTTACCATCGGACTGTCCGGTCCGCCCAGTTTTGCTACGAATTGGGCTAAAAAGCCCATGTAACCTCCGAGGCCCATACCCCTTCGCCCCTAGACTATATATTCCGTGCTCCTCTCAGTTTTTAGGGTTAGCTAAGATTAAAACTAGACATTAGAGCTTAGCTCATGTATCTCCCCTTGTGGGTTTCCTCTTGAGGGAGAAGACTCCATTGGAGTTCAAGGCCTCCATTGGCAAAGATCCCTAGGGATTCAAGACCCCTTCTAGGGAAGGATCTATCTAGATCATCAAGACCTCATCTCCTTTGGATTTGGGATGAACTTTACCTTGTGTCTTTCCCTTTGTTGTTCTTGTACCTTTGTGGATCTTGTGTGATTGTGAGTCTAGTGGATGTGTGATTGGACTTGTTCTTGAGTGTTTTCTTCTTGTGATTTCCCCTCTTGTTCTTCGTGTTCTTCGCGTTCTTCGTGGATTCCCCTCCAATTCGTGAAAGATCTCCACTTAGGGTCTCCACCCATCAACATCTTGGTATCATGAGCCACGTTGATCACGAATTTGGAGTCTCCCCCACCGTTTCTGGCCTTGTTTTGCTTGATTTCGTCCTAAAATCCAAAAATCCCCACCAAAAATAGCCCCAATTTTTTTTGTGATTTGTTGGTTTGATGATGTTTTGTTGATTTTGATCCATGGATTCGTTGTGTTTCAAGTGGATCTAGCTTCCCCACAAATTTCCCCATCTTCCATCCACAAAATCTCCTCAATTTTGACCCCAAAATCATCCATTTCCGCCCAAAAATTTCAATTTCGTGCCTTCCCAACCCGCACCGGACTGTCCGGACCCCCGTACGGGATTGTCCGCTCGCATCAGGAGCAAATCGCTCATAGACCGGACTGTCCGCTCGAGTCAGAAGGTTTTCGGATGAAGACCGGACTGTCCGCTACACCGGACCGACTGTCCGCTAGTTCAAAAACTGCTTCGGCTGATTTCTTGTTTTGGCCATATCTTCCACATCCGGAGTCCAATTTTGACGTTCTTTAGCTTGTTGAGTAGCTATTGACACCCCCCATCCATCTAGATATGTTCCAACATCATTTGACTCCATCAAAATTTTGACTTTTTGACACCTTTGCCTAGGCCCTCCACCATATCATCCGCAAAACCACCATAGCTTTCCGCAACCTAACCCATTTTGATCCATATAGCATTTGTGGTTGCTTGAGTGGTGACTTGAGTCTCGTAAGGTGTTTCAGATACTTAGGGACGGTTGCTTCTTTGTCAACCACTACCACCATTTCCGCATTGTCAACTCCGGAACCACCATCGCATTCCACTACCACCATTTGACATTTGACATTTGAGATTTTGAGTTTGCGGTTTTTCTGTTTCCTATGGTGTTTCAGCTAATTAGGAACGGTTCTACATCGAGAACACCGCCACTCATCATCGCCATGAGGTCTTCATTGACATTGACCACTTCACCATTTTGACAACCTAACCGTAAGCAAGAACGGTAACCTCTTTATCATCTTGGTATCGTGGTATCCCATCATTGTACATTCATTCCTGCCATTGCTTTGTTAACCCCTAGCCATTTTGCATCACTTGCCTATCGAGACTAGCCATTTGAGTATTGCCGGCAACGTTACTTGTGCACATTAGTGATCATCGATCTACACGTTCCATTGCATACATACCATATCATATTGGTATCATCTTGGTATCGTATCATCCCTTGTGTCACACGTTTGTTCCCGCATATACAGAATTGCTATCTTAGTTTGTGCATTGTGGCCATATCTAAAAAAAGAGAATAAGCTTTTAAGCAAAGGGAAAACAAAGAGCTTGTAAGCAATAGCCATAGCATCGCCACATTGCATATCATACTACCATATTGATCATCTTGGATCATCTTGTGCGAAACAACGGGAACCATACATATATAGCATACTTGGGATAGAAAGTTGATACATTTTGCATCTTATAGGTTGTGCACAAGTGTCGTATCTGCCTATTGAGCAATCGTGCTAGCGTCTCCCTTCAGTTGTGCAACACAGGCGTTTTCCGTGGGTTCCACATTTTGTGCTCACTCCTTGGTTGCACGACCCCATTTATCTATCCGTGTGTGCGTTTCCATGTGCCATTCTTTGCTATTGGTCTACTTGTTGCACTTGCGAATTTGTGAATCTCTTTCAACAATATTGACTCTTGCTAACATTTTGCATCAAATTTTTGTGCCACTATCCTCACCGAGCTCCACCATAAGCTTTACTTGATAGGTGTGAGTGAACAAGTCTGGTACCAATTCCACTATTCTTTCATTTCACATTGAGTGAAACGGGATACATCCTCAACTTTGGGAAAAGGTAACTTGGTATTGTTTATCTCATTTCCTACTCACCTCTACTCGAGTCTTGTGATGGATAGGCAAGGCATTTCACCTTCGGTCTACAACAACGATGAGTTCGATGCCACGAACAACAACTTGAATGCCAAGATGCAAGCTCAAATCGAGGACATCAAAGCCCTCACCAAGTCCTACAAGAGATCTTCCTCATCTTTGAGAAGACGCTCAAGAGCACATCCTTCCGAGCTACCATCTCCGGCAAGATCACATCGGCATCGACACCATCACCACCAAGAACGTGAAGGTCAAGAGCACAACACCAACTACCGCTCAACGACTTCACCATCTCCCTTGGCATCTTCGCCAAGCAACTTCAAGGCATCTTTGCCTACGGACATACGGCATCTTCGCCAACAAGCACCCCAAGACTACGCTCAAGAGAAGCTCCCCAAGCTCAAGTCCGCGACTTCCACGAGCTACTACGACCTCGACACCGACCATAGGATTCCTTTCTATGGAACTCAAGAACCCGAGGAGTATCTTGAATGGGAGCGCCTAATGGACGACTACCTCAAGCTACATCAAGTTCCTCCCGAAGATCAAGTGAAGTTCGCAACAAGAAACTTCCACAACTACGCATCAACATGGTGGCTTCACACCTTCGGAGAGCTACAACATGAGTTGGCCCAAGACGAAGAGAGCTTTGAGGCGAGAGTTCGTGCCTCCAACCTACACGGAACAACTTCTACGCCAATTGGAGAACACCACCCAAGGATCCAAGTCCATCGACGTGTACTTCAAGGAGATGAAGATTGCCTTGCGACGAGCCGGTGTGGACGACCCCATTTCGATGAAGTTCCACTTCATGATGGGATTGCACAACGACATCTCCAAGACTATCTTCCTCGAGAACTACAAGTCCTTCGACGACACCTACATTGGTGCTCTCAAGGCGGAACAAGAACTCATGAAGGCCAAGGCTTCTCCACCCCAAGCACACTTCGCGGCGACCAAGCTCTACGACAAGCATGAGGCTAGTACCACCATGATGTCCAAGCCCGACGAGCTCCAAGACGATGCTCCCAAGTTCGACTTCACCCATCCCTCTTTTTGGCATTGATGATGCCGAGTCTACCTCGACTCTTTTTCAAGATGGTGCGACGACAAGTATGACCATGGAGACCTTCAGGACCAAGCTTTGGAGGCGAGCGACAAGGTGGCGAGCAAGGATGATGCTTCCATCTTAGGAGGCGAGAGTGATGATGTGCCATCTTCAGCTTTCATCCACGGCGACGACGACGAGATGATCGCGCATGGGATTTTCCCTTCGGTCAAGGAGGAGAGTGATGATGTGCCATCTTCGGCCTTCATCCACGGCGACGATGACGAGATGGTTGAGCATGGGATTTTCCCTTCAACCACGGAGACGTATGATGACTTGAGTGACTTTTGCCACCATACTGAGAGTGAGAGTGACTTCACCACTAGCCCCATATACGACGAGTTGCCCCAATTCCCATGTGAGGAGAGCCACAATCCCCACCACTTGAGTGAGATGAGTGACTCCACCATATGTGAGATTGAGTGCACCTACTTGGATGGAGTGAGTGAACCACCACCTAGAGAGAGTGAGATAGTTCATAGGTCTTGTGAGGCCAATTTCAACACTAACGACTTGACCTCTACCTCTATTGTGTCTTCTCATTTGGTGCTAGGCCCCATTTATGATGACGCGCCGATCCTCGACGACTTCGTCCTCCCTTTGGACAAGACGATGGCCATGGTGGAATATGATGTACCCCCACATGGTTCCATCAAGATGAAGATGACCAACATTTGGTCTTTCCCACCTCACCTACACCACTTGAGTGGAATGAGAATTGTAATATAGGTGAAGGTGATGCTCTAGTCCCACTAGTGGACATTCTTGACATTGATTGCTTGCATGATGTTGATCAACCTATTTCCATGCTTCATGCTAGTGCGACTTCCTCATGTCTTGACTTACCAATTTATGATGAATATGATGATGAGCATGTTGAGTTGCCTAGTTGTGATGCCATGTTACATAGGATTTCTTGTGACAATTCCCCTGGTCACATCATGTTTGATAATCCGCTTGACTTGTCATATGCTATGCATGAGATCAACCATATGTCTTATTTGCAATCTCTTCATAGTGACTATGCATATGCCAATAAAATAAACCCAATTTGCACATATGGCATAGATGACAAGCCCATGGTTATTGGCATTTGTTTTTCTTTTGATGATATTGTATGCTCCATTTGCATCATTTATCTCATATGCCATGCCATGCCCACCTAGCTTCGGATATGCATTGTTTTGGATGTTGTCCATTTTCTCCGTATGATGTTTCCAATGTTGTTCATGAGGAGACCCCCATAGTTTCCTCATACATGTTAGGAGATTTTGATCCATCCCATCCATTGCATGATCCCGATAATTATGTGCACCATATGTTTCCCATGAATGAAAATGCTATTGATGTGCCATATAATTGTATGCTCAATTTGCATCCCCATCGTGTTATACATAACAACTATTCTTTCATGATGGATGACATGTTCTTATACCATGCATCAAATTTCTTTGAGCGATGCTTATCTTGTGCTAATTCACACGTGCACATACACATCATGATGGATGATGTGTACATTTACCACGCACACAATTTCTTTGGTTTGTGTCTCTTTTGTGTAGGTACCCATGAATACTTGTCAACCTCGCAATCCCACGAGGTGACAAAACGAGCTTTAGAGAGCAATGTGACTTGGGATCCCATACATTGTTTTTCCAACCGCTCTCTTCGCGCCAAGACTTCGCTCATTTATTCTACATGGCTCTCACATGGTTATGGCTTATTGTCCATTGTGTCTCATTGATAGAGGCAAAGGTGTCCCGTCTTTCGATGAGATGATGAATATCGCTTTGATGGAAGTCGACTTTGACGATCCGACTACGAACGTGCGAGGACGTCGCGCCTTAGCAATCGCTAAACCAACTCCGAGAGGTTATCGACCACGCCGGAGCACGATCAACCTGACCACGAGGGTCTGTTTCCTGCGAGCAAACAAAGAACAAGCAAGAAACTGAGATTACAATCTGGATATTGCGAATATAAGATGAAAGCTTTATTGATCAAGGTGGAGTTCTGTGACGCCTTTGTCTGGTCGCTGAACACAAACGAAGTACGCGAAGTTGCAGCTATGGCGAACTTTTAATCTAAACAAAACCCAAAGTCTAAACGACGCCCTAAGGGCTGTATATATGGAGGAAGAGGGGGGAATTTCGTGGCCCTTGAGGAAGGGGTCCGAAACCAACCCTATCTCTTGTTTCCCCACACATACGGACTCTAAAAACAGCCTATACTTATGTATTTCGAAATTACATGGGCCTGGCCCAATATTAAGGTGACGCAGCACCTAGAATAGCCTCTGGACGAAAGTTATGAAGTAGCATCTTGTATATTTCGTCCAAGGCTTCATGCACGCATTATGGTGGCTTCAACGTCCTGAAATCATCACTTGTAACTCCGTTCTTGTTCCCCATGCGCATGCCATCATCTCCATGCTTGTTCTTGCTCCAATGTTCATCCTTCTCCAAGCTAGGCCCTTCATTTGTAAGCAAAACAAATGTATCCAATTTAGGCAGCATCATATTCTCATAAACATTAGAATCATTACCAAGAAACGAAAGTACCTGGTAATTTAATTGGCGTGCGCGAGCTCTAGTAATTGGTCCAGTATGTATAGCAGCAGGGCCTGTGGGTGTAACAATGGTATTGATGTCCTTATCATCCTCCCCTTCTTGAAATGAAGTCGTCCTCGACGGAAGCTCATCTTCCTCACCCAAATAAGGCTTCAAATCTGCAATGTTAAAAGTGGGACTAACCCCAAAATCTGCAGGCAGCTCAAGTTTATATGCATTATCACTTATTTTCTCTAACACCTTAAAAGGACCATCAGCACGTGGCATTAGCTTTGATTTGCGCAAATCAGGAAATCTATCCTTACGCAAATGTAACCAAACAAGATCTCCAGGTGCAAACACAACATGTTTTCTACCCTTATCTTCAGCAAGTTTATATTTAGCATTCATACGCTCAATGTTTTCCTTAGTTAACTCATGCATTTTTAAGATCAATTCAGCACGTTGTTTAGCATCAAAATTAACCTTCCCCGAAGATGGAAGAGGCAACAAATCAATAGGTGCACGAGGTAGGAAACCATACACGATTTCAAAAGGGCACATCTTAGTAGTAGAATGCAATGAACAATTATAAGCAAACTCAATATGAGGCAAGCATTCTTCCCACATTTTCTTATTATTCTTCAAAACAGCCCTAAGCATAGTAGACAATGTTCTATTGACTACTTCAGTTTGTCCATCAGTTTGGGGGTGACAAGTAGTACTAAAAAGCAGTTTAGTCCCCAACTTAGCCCATAAACATCTCCAAAAGTGGCTAAGAAATTTAGTATCACGATCTAAAACAATAGTATTTGGCACACCATGCAAGCGAATAATTTCACGAAAGAACAAATCAACAACATTAACAGCATCATCGCTTTTATGACTTGGTATAAAGTGTGCCATTTTCGAGAATCTATGCACGACAACAAATATGCTATCCCTCCCCTTCTTTGTTCGAGGTAAACCTAAAACAAAGTCCATAGATATATCCTCCCAAGGAACACTAGGTACAGGCAAAGGCATATATAAACCATGAGGATTGAGTCGTGACTTAGCTTTTTCACATGTAGTGCAGCGAGCAACAAAACGCTCAACATCCCGTCTCATCTTTGGCCAAAAGAAATGTGTAGCAAGTACGTCCTCCGTCTTCTTCACGCCAAAGTGTCCCATTAATTCTCCTCCATGCGCCTCCTGCAACAACAAAAGACGAAGAGAGCTAGCTGGAATGCATAGCTTGTTAGCACGGAACACAAATCCATCATTAACGACAAACTTGTTCTAGGTTCTTCCTTCTTTACAATTCTGCAATACATCTTTAAAATCAGCATCATGCACATATTGATCTTTGATGGTCTCCAAACCAAATATTTTGAAGTCAAGTTGTGAAAGCATAGTATAGCGACGAGACAATGCATCAGCAATAACATTTTCTTTACCCTTCTTGTGTTTAATGACATAAGGGAAAGTTTCAATGAATTCAACCCATTTAGCATGTCTACGATTCAGTTTAGCTTGACTTTTAATATGTTTCAAAGATTCATGATCAGAATGTATAACAAATTCTTTGGGCCATAAATAATGTTGCCATGTTTCTAAAGTCCGAACAAGAGCATATAATTCTTTATCATAAGTAGAATAATTCAGACTAGGCCCACTCAATTTTTCGGAAAAGTATGCAACAGGTTTGCCATCTTGTAATAACACACCTCCTAATCCAATTCCACTAGCATCACATTCAAGCTCAAAAGTCTTATTAAAATCAGGAAGTTGGAGTAAAGGAGCATGTGTCAACTTATCTTTCAATACCGTGAAGGCTTCTTCCTGTGCGGTACCCCAAAGAAAAGGCACATCTTTCTTTGTAAGCTCATTGAGAGGTGCAGCAATGGTGCTGAAATCTCTCACAAAACGCCTATAGAATCTAGCGAGGCCAAGAAAACTCCTCACTTGTGTGACCGTTTTGGGCTGCGGCCAACTCTCAATAGCTTCAATCTTGGCTTTATCAACTTCAATTCCCTGTGGAGTAACAACATAGCCAAGAAAAGATACTCGGTCGGTGCAAAAGGTGCACTTCCCAAGGTTACCAAACAAACGTGCATCACGTAGAGCAATAAAAACAGCACGTAAATGTTCCAAATGTTCCTCCAAAGATCTGCTATAAATCAATATGTCATCAAAGTAAACTACCACAAATCGTCCAATGAAAACACGTAAAACTTCGTTCATTAATCTCATGAAAGTACTAGGCGCATTAGTTAACCCAAAAGGCATGACTAATGATAGAGGCAAAGGTGTCCCGTCTTTCGATGAGATGATGGATATCGCTTTGGTGGAAGTCGACTTTGACGATCCGACTACGAACGTGCGAGGACGTCGCGCCTTAGCAATCGCTAAACCAACTCCGAGAGGTTATTGACCACGCCGGAGCACGATCAACCTGACCACGAGGGTCTGTTTCCTGCGAGCAAACGAAGAACAAGCAAGAAACTAAGATTGCAATCTGGATATTGCGAATATAAGATGAAAGCTTTATTGATCAAGGTGGGGTTCTGTGACGCCTTTGTCTGGTCGTTGAACACAAACGAAGTACGCGAAGTTGCAGCTATGGCGAACTTTTAATCTAAACAAAACCCAAAGTCTAAACGATGCCCTAAGGGCTGTATATATGGAGGAAGAGGGGGGAATTTCGTGGCCCTTGGTGGAGGGGTCCGAAATCAACCCTATCTCTTGTTTCCCCACACATACGGACTCAAAAAATAGCCTATACTTATGTATTTCGAAATTACATGGGCCTGGCCCAATAATAAGGTGACGCAGCACCTAAAATAGCCTCGGGACGAAATTTATGAAGTGGCATCTTGTATATTTCGTCCAAGGCTTCATGCACCCATTATGGTGGCTTCAAAGTCCTGAAATCATCACTTGTAACTCCGTTCTTGTTCCCCTTGCGCATGCCATCATCTCCATGCTTGTTCTTGCTCCAATGTTCATCCTTCTCCAAGCTAGGCCCTTCATTTGTAAGCAAAACAAATGTATCCAATTTAGGCAGCATCATATTCTCATGAACATTAGAATCATTACCAAGAAACGAAAGTACCTGGTAATTTAGTTGGCGTGCACGAGCTCTAGTAATTGGTCCAGTATGTATAGCAGCAGGGGCTGTGGGTGTAACAATTGTATTGATGTCCTCATCACCTTCTTTGTTCGAGGTAAACCTAAAACAAAGTCCATAGATATATCCTCCCAAGGAACACTAGGTACAGGCAAAGGCATATATAAACCATGAGGATTGAGTCGTGACTTAGCTTTTTGACATGTAGTGCAGCGAGCAATAAAACGATCAACATCCCGTCTCATCTTTGGCCAAAAGAAATGTGTAGCAAGTACGTCCTCCGTCTTCTTCACGCCAAAGTGTCCCATTAATCCTCCTCCATGCGCCTCCTGCAACAACAAAAGACGAACGGAGCTAGCTGGAATGCATAGCTTGTTAGCACGAAACACAAATCCATCGTTAACAACAAACTTGTTCCACATTCTTCCTTCTTTACAATTCTGCATTACATCTTTAAAATCAGCATCATGCACATATTGATCTTTGATGGTCTCCAAACCAAATATTTTGAAGTCAAGTTATGAAAGCATAGTATAGCGACGAGACAATGCATCAGCAATAACATTTTCTTTTCCCTTCTTGTGTTTAATGACATAAGGGAAAGTCTCAATGAATTCAACCCATTTAGCATGTCTACGATTCAGTTTAGCTTGACTTTTAATATGTTTCAAAGATTCATGATCAGAATGTATAACAAATTCTTTGGGCCATAAATAATGTTGCCATGTTTCTAAAGTCCGAACAAGAGCATATAGTTCTTTATCATAAGTAGAATAATTCAGACTAGGCCCACTCAATTTTTCAGAAAAGTATGCAACAGGTTTGCCATCTTGTAATAACACACCTCCTAATCCAATTCCACTAGCATCACATTCAAGCTCAAAAGTCTTATTAAAATCAGGAAGTTGGAGTAAAGGAGCATGTGTCAACTTATCTTTCAATACCGTGAAGGCTTCTTCCTGTGCGGTACCCCAAACAAAAGGCACATCCTTCTTTGTAAGCTCGTTGAGAGGTGCAGCAATGGTGCTAAAATCTCTCACAAAACGCCTATAGAAACCAGCGAGTCCAAGAAAACTCCGCAATTGTGTGACCGTTTTGGGCTGCGGCCAACTCTCAATAGCTTCAATCTTGGCTTTATCAACTTCAATTCCCTGTGGAGTAACAACATAGCCAAGAAAAGATACTCGGTCGGTGCAAAAGGTGCACTTCCCAAGGTTACCAAACAAACGTGCATCACGTAGAGCAATAAAAACATCACGTAAATGTTCCAAATGTTCTTCCAAAGATTTGCTATAAATCAGTATATCATCAAAATAGACTACCACAAATCGTCCAATGAAAGCACGTAAAACTTCGTTCATTAGTCTCATGAAAGTACTAGGTGCATTAGTTAACCCAAAAGGCATGACTAACCACTCATATAAACCAAACTTAGTTTTAAATGCAGTTTTCCATTCATCTCCCAATTTCATACGAATTTGATGGTATCCACTACGCAAATCAACTTTGGAGAATATTGTAGAGCCACTCAATTCATCAAGCATATCATCTAGCCTAGGAATAGGATGACGATAACGAATAGTAATATTATTAATGCCTCTACAATCAACACACATACGCGACGTACCATCCTTTTTAGGCACTAGTATAATAGGAACAGCACAAGGACTAAGAGATTAGCGTATATAACCTTTGTCGAGCAGCTCCTGTACTTGACGCATAATCTCCTTCGTCTCCTCTGGATTGGTACGGTATGGTGCACGGTTGGGTAGCGATGCACCGGGAATTAAGTCAATTTGATGCTCAATCCCTCGAATAGGTGGTAATCCCGGTGGCACGTCTTGTGGAAAGACGTCAGCGAACTCCTGCAAAATGTTAGTGACAGCAGGGGGCAAAGAGGAAGGCACGTCCTCGAATGAAAATAATGCCTCTTTGCACACAAAAGCATAGCAAACAGATTTGCTGAAATCTAGCTCATCAATATCAGATTTTGTGGCAAGTAAACATGCACTTTTCAATTTAATTTCAGAAACAACACTAGATGGTTTATTATTAGGTTTCATTTTTTGCTCAAATTCATTTGCCACAATCTGATTTTCACTCTTATTTTTCTCCTGTTTTGCTTTATTAGCTCTATTAATGTCATCTTTCAAAATAGAATCAGGAGTCATAGGAAGCAAAGTAATATGTTTATCCTTATGAACAAGAGTATACTGATTGTTTCTACCATGGTGTACAGAATTTTTATCAAATTGCCATGGTCTACCTAGTACTAAGGAACATGCTTGCATGGGTACCACATCACAATCAACATAATCAGCATATGTAGAGATACTAAAATGCACACGAACAGTACGTGTTACCTTAACCTTGCCGCTGTTGTTGAACCATTGGATGTAGTAAGGATGTGGATGTGGTCTTGTGGTGAGAGATAGCTTCTCCACCATCTCCATGCTAGCCAAGTTGTTACAGCTCCCTCCATCTGTGATGACGCGAACAGAACGTTCCTTCACAACTCCCTTTGTATGGAACAAATTATGCCTCTGATTTTGCTCTGCTTGTGTGACCTGCACACTCAAAACACGTTGAGCAACTAGACATTCATACCTATCAGCGTCTTCAGGAGCCATGTATTGCGTCTCATTTTCAGAATCATCTCCACCATGTTCTTCACGGGTAATAAGAGCCAAAGTCTCCTCATCATAGTCACTAGCGGACTCATACCCACCATCCTCAGTAGCAATCATTATACGCTGAGATTTGCATTCTCTCGCAAAATGTCCTCTTCCCTTACAACGACGACAAATAATATCACTTGTGTGCCCTGTCGATGCCATGGAAGAAGAAGAGCTCTGCGCAGGCCCGGCAGGTGTGCTCTTGGCAGAGAGTGGTGGTTGTGCCTGCTTTCTTGTATCACGGCTGGAGGTGGCACCTGATGGAGGTGATGGTGAAGTGGAAGTAGAAGATGCACGCGGTGTCCATGATGAAGGTCGACCTGCAGAAAAGTTAGTTCGCGCCAATGGCTGTCGATCCTGCACTTCACGTTCAGCTTTACAAGCAAGATGGAATAAACGAGTGATATTATTATAATCCTTATACTCTAGAATGGTCTGAATCTCTTTATTTAATCCACCCATAAAACGTGCAAGCATAGCTTCATTCTCCTCAACAATACCACATCTAATCATGCCAGTTTGTAATTCCTGATAATATTCTTCTACAGAATTTTTCCCTTGTCTCAAACGCTGCAATTTTTGAAGTAATTCACGTTGATAATATGGTGGAACCCAACGAGTACGCATAGCAGTTTTCAAAGCAGCCCAAGTAGCTGGAACAGGATATAATCTACAATGTTCAGACCACCAAACACATGCAAAGCTAGTGAAAGCACAAACAGCAGCAGGAACACGTCTGTCCTCAGGATATTGTAAACATGTAAATCGTTGTTCAGTTTCTAACTCCCAAGTAAGATATATATCAGGAACATATCTACCCTCAAATGGTGGAATATTCAATTTTAGTTTAGGGAGATGGTCATGATCTCGTACCCGAGGTGGTGGTGCCGGCCTACCGTTGCGAATATATACCTGAGGTCGACCTGCTGGTGGTGGTGCTGGTGGCTGCACGTAGTTCTGATTTTGATCAACCTCATCCTCATAATCGCCCGCATAATCGTCATCCTCCTCAGCCGCCGCAGGAGCAGGAGCCAAAGAAGCATCAACAGTAGGTGCAGCAGCACCCGAATTTTGACCAGTCTCAATTGGAACGCGCTGTGCCCGTCCCACTTGATTTGGAAGGCGGCGTTGGAGATGTGGTTGTTGTTGTTGTAGAGGTGCGACATGTGCAGCCGGTGGTGGTTGGGGAAGACGCTTGAGTAATTCAGTAAACTTGTTATCCAGCTTTGTCTCGAACGACTTCTCCACGGCATCTATCTTCTCCATAGCCTCTTCAAATATGTTTAGCACATCTCCCACCTGGCCACTCATCATTTGCTGAAATTTATCATGCAACTCCTTGTTCGTCATGTTCTCCCAATCAGTCTCATCGGCTTGTGAACCTGCCATGGTTAGCAGCAATAGAAACACAAAAGAATATGATCCTGCAGACTACTAGAAGTGGTGGTGATGGTGGTGTGTCACAAAACCTTCAAGCGAATCTCAAATTCTTACCAGTTCTTACCCAGCAGCAGGTGGTGATCGGCAACCGTTGTAGTCAAAAACTCTCAAAGCTTGGATATAGCAATTACCAGGGAGAGTCAAACGCACGATGTAGACTTATGTGGAGCTGGGAAGGCTAATAATATGGTAGCAAAATGGTAAGCAATAATCAATTCAGAGATGCAAAGTTGAATAAACGCTCAACGACGGTACTGTGTTGGTCCTAGGCTAGACCGTGCTAGAGACGCGAGCCTAGAACACTAACAAAATCACGGCGCTCCACGTAAACAAGGGAAAAGCACACTCTGGAATTTTTTTTCGCTCTTTTTTTTGCGCTCTTTTTTTTTGCGCTCCTCTTTTTTTTTTGCGAAAAATCACTATAATGGCGAGTGTCTCAAAACTCTTCCCAGGTCAAACTGACAGGATGGGCACAAAAATTTTTGACTATTTTTTTTCGGAAATCAGGGCAGCGACGACGAAAAGTGCGACAAAAAATCACTATGATGGCGAGTGTCTCAAAACACTACCCGGGGCCTAAAAATAGGATAGGGAAAAAATATTTTTGGTTGCCGAAATTTTGGCCTAAAAACTGCCCGGGGGTCTCCAGACTCTTTTTTTTCCGAGACCTACTCAGGCAAGGAAACACGAAACGGAAAATATATGGATCTCTAAAACCAACCGAATATGAAAAGAACTCGGATTGGTGGTGGATATATGGCGGTAGGATATGGCAGCGGTGGTGGTATATGGTAGCGGTAGTGGTATATGGATACGGATCGGTGGTATATGGATACGGATTGGTGGTGGTATATAGATACGGATTCAGAGCGGTGGCGGATAAGCAATGGTGGTCTCGCAAGGCGATGATGATGGTGCGGCGGCGCCGTGACAACTTATGACCAGAACTCGAAACTCTAAAAGACTAGACTCTAAGACCAGCAACTTGACACGACGATGCAACCGCAAATTCAACAAAGCAAAAACCCTAAAAAGATTATGCAAAGGCTCAGATTGGTTCGGATATGATGAACTAACCCTTTTTTTGTGTGGCTTTTTCGTGGACTGTAGGTATGAAGAACAGACTCGATCTAAACTATGAAAAACTGTAAAATCTCACCGAGCAACCTGGAAATCTGATACCACTTGATAGAGGCAAAGGTGTCCCGTCTTTCGATGAGATGATGAATATCGCTTTGATGGAAGTCCACTTTGACGATCCGACTACGAACGTGCGAGGACGTCACGCCTTAGCAATCGCTAAACCAACTCCGAGAGGTTATCGACCACGCCGGAGCACGATCAACCTGACCACGAGGGTCTGTTTCCTGCGAGCAAACGAAGAACAAGCAAGAAACTGAGATTGCAATCTGGATATTGCGAATATAAGATGAAAGCTTTATTGATCAAGGTGGAGTTCTGTGACGCCTTTGTCTGGTCGCTGAACACAAACGAAGTAGCGAAGTTGCAGCTATGGCGAACTTTTAATCTAAACAAAACCCAAAGTCTAAACGACGCCCTAAGGGCTGTATATATGGAGGAAGAGGGGGGAATTTCGTGGCCCTTGAGGAAGGGGTCCGAAACCAACCCTATCTCTTGTTTCCCCACACATACGGACTCTAAAAACAGCCTATACTTATGTATTTCGAAATTACATGGGCCTGGCCCAATATTAAGGTGACGCAGCACCTAGAATAGCCTCTGGACGAAAGTTATGAAGTAGCATCTTGTATATTTCGTCCAAGGCTTCATGCACGCATTATGGTGGCTTCAACGTCCTGAAATCATCACTTGTAACTCCGTTCTTGTTCCCCATGCGCATGCCATCATCTCCATGCTTGTTCTTGCTCCAATGTTCATCCTTCTCCAAGCTAGGCCCTTCATTTGTAAGCAAAACAAATGTATCCAATTTAGGCAGCATCATATTCTCATGAACATTAGAATCATTACCAAGAAACGAAAGTACCTGGTAATTTAATTGGCGTGCGTGAGCTCTAGTAATTGGTCCAGTATGTATAGCAGCAGGGCCTGTGGGTGTAACAATGGTATTGATGTCCTCATCACTCATTTGCCCAAATTGCCATGTTTACTTTGCATGATATGATCATTCCTATTCCATTGCCATGCACTTGTGACCCATGCTTTGCATTACACATGATGATTGATTCTAGTACTTGTATGTGTATTTGCAAGCTTGGTGGAGATATTGCTTGTTATTGCCATGTTCCATTTGTGACCAATTCCTATGATGATACTATGATCTTGCTTTGTGTTCGTGCTTGTGACATGTCATGTGCATTGTCTATGCCTATTATTTGCTCACATGACATGATTGCCATGATTTACTCTAGTGTGTTGCATCTTCGCTCCACTAGTTTGCATGACTTGATTGAGATGCTTGCTTATGTTGCATCACCCATGATTCATACTTTCTCATTTCATGCGGTTGATGACAACCATCTATATGCTTTGCACATGATTCATATTGCTTCTTGTCAGATATCTCCATGTGTTGCCTCTCTCATGCTAGATGACCTGCCATGTATTGAGTGCAACAATGCTTATAGTCTTGCTCATGAGATTGCCCCCATAGCATTCTCACATATGTTTCGAGATTTTGACATATTACTTGTGAAGCATGCTTGTCTTACTTCTTTGCACCATATACCTAGTGCCATGAATATCGCCATTGTTGCATCATATTATTCATGCACTTTTGCTTCTAATGGTTATGTGCAAGAGAAGAGAACCATCATGACGGATGATATGTTTATCTACCATGCGCATACGTTCTTTGTTTTGTTGTGTGCATGTGTAGGATACTTGGACTTTGTGTCGACTTCCACTTCACATGAGTTGACCATTCGAGCTCTTGAGAGCGAGCCTCATACATTCTACCACGACTCGCTTCTACACCGCATTTGCTTCCACTTCGACATTGGGAAGAATGCACAAGGACACGCCTTCAAGGTGACATCCTTCTTGAGCTTGGATATTGTGGATCATACTTCATGTGTTGCTTGCACCATTTGCACGCATGTTCGAGATATTGCTTTCACCCATGATTACCACATTTCCATGCTTCATGATATATATACCTTGTGTGTTGCATCCAATTCTTGGACTACTTGCCCCTATCATATGGTTGGTTGCACCAATATCATTTCTTCACATATGCCATGTCCCATTGCTTGCCACATGCTTGACTTGATTGCCTCACACATGATGAACAATTGCTCTTTCTATTGTGTTGAGTGCCACACTATATTCGCTACACCCTATGCACGTTATGCTAGGATTGTCTTGCACTTGACCCATGTGTTTAGACATCTCATCTTCTTTGGTGTTCTGAATGGTTCTTATGCCTACCATAGACCTTTCGTCGAGCACTTTGTGAATGCTTGCTATGACCTTGAGGTAGATGCTTATTATCTTGTCACACATATTTGCATCACAACCTCACATTTACATGCTTGTCCCCATGATATCTTTGCTTGTTCTCGATTGATAGGCTTACATGCCATGTCACAATCCTTTGTCATACCATATGCTTTGCATGATGACGACACTTGTTTCGTGAATCACCTCTTGAATGCTTGGTTTTGCCCTAACGCTAACCACATTTGTTTTTCCAAGTTTTTGTTGTCTTTGTTCCTTTTGAAGGAATCACTAGACGGTGCGACATTGGAGGGTGCCCTTTCCGAGATTGAAGACGATAAGTACTTGGTGATGGTCCACTCCTACACAGCGAAGCCATCTCTTTCCCATGGTGATTTGGTTTTCAATCCGAGGTCGGATCTTTCCCAAGGGGAGGGGATGATGCGGAGCATCCTATGGTCATCTCCTTGTACACCTTCATAGCACCTCAAGCCCCAAGTGGACCTATCGGACTTAAGGTGAACCCACTCCTATTCGAGATTTACATGAATATCCATTGGACTTGGTTGCTACCTCACCATGGAACATTGTGCATCATTAGGTACGAGGGCAACCGCCACCAAGCAGCTAGGAAGCTTCCTGGAGGACAAGGAGAAGGACCCCAAGACCCAAGAGCTGACCGGAAGCGTCAAGATGAAGAAAAGGAAGCGTGCAGAAATTGCACTACCGGACAGTCCGGTACCCACAGCGGACAGTCCGGTCGCACTAAAATTGCACTACCGGACAGTCCGGTCCCCACAGCGGACAGTCCGGTGGCACCCGAAATTGCATCTGTCCTCACCGGACTGTCCGGTCCGCCCAGTTTTGCTACGAATTGGGCTAAAAAGCCCATGTAACCTCCGAGGCCCATACCCCTTCGCCCCTAGACTATATATTCTGTGCTCCTCTCAGTTTTTAGGGTTAGCTAAGATTAGAACTAGACATTAGAGCTTAGCTCATGTATCTCCCCTTGTGGGTTTCCTCTTGAGGGAGAAGACTCCATTGGAGTTCAGGGCCTCCATTGGAGAAGATCCCTAGGGATTCAAGACCCCTTCTAGGGAAGGATCTATCTAGATCATCAAGACCTCATCTCCTTTGGATTTGGGATGAACTTTACCTTGTGTCTTTCCCTTTGTTGTTCTTGTACCTTTGTCGATCTTGTGTGATTGTGAGTCTAGTGGATTTGTGAGTGGACTTGTTCTTGAGTGTTTTCTTCTTGTGATTTCCCCTCTTGTTCTTCGTGTTCTTCGCGTTCTTCGTGGATTCCCCTCCAATTCGTGAAAGATCTCCACTTAGGGTCTCCACCCTACAACATCTGCTTTACAACCCAGCGCTATAGCTAAGTTAGCTATTGCGCTGGGTTGTAAAGCAGCGCTACTGCTATTTTGAGTTAACCTCAAATTTGGCCAACCGCCAAGTCCCAATTCTCCCCCGGCCACTCTCCCCACACCCTCATCACCCACTCCATCGCCGCGACCGTCGCCCTCGCACCGTCCGTCGCCCTGCTCGCCCTCGACCGCCGGCCGTCGCCCCCTGGCCGCTACCGACCTCGTCGCCGGCCGTCTCCCGAGCCCACGCCGTCGACCACAACGCCGCCCCACCTCTCCCCTGCCCATGCGCCCGCCCTCGACCTCGCCGCCCCTGTGCCCGCCCTCGACCTCGTCGGCCCTCGCCCCGCGCCCGCCCTCGACACCGCCGCCCTCTCCACCGCCCCGTAAGCCTCTCCCTCTCCTCTCCCCTGCCCTCCTCTCTATCTCTCTCTGCTCTCTGCTCTCTCTCTCTCTAATTTGGATGGGTGAACTGTAGCTAGGAGATGTAGCAGAGAGAGAGAGAGGAGATGTATGAACCCTAGTTTAGTGCAATTTTGTTTGGGGCAATTTTGTCTAGGGAAATTTAGTTTAGGGTATATAAAATACCTATAAATTTATAAAAAAACAGTAGCTAAAACAGTAGCAAATTGGTTTCTGTAGGTATAAAAAACAGTAGCTAAAATTTATGATTAACAGTAGCTAATTAGTTTTTGTAGGTATATAAATTAGCTATAAAAAACAGTAGCAAAAATTTAGAAAAAACAGTAGCTAATTAGGGCAGTAGCAAATATAGCTAGGGCCACTCAAATAAAATCCAGTAGCAAATAAAACCCTAGATGATGTTTTAGGAGCATATAGCCTATACAATGTTGCTGTTTTTAACACTTGGTTAATTTGCTAAGTCCTGGAAATTTGTCATATGATGTTATATGAACTTGTGCCAATTGTCGAAAAATATCCGAGTGGCCTATGTTTTGATGGAATGTTGATTCATTTCCGTTCCAGCAAATTTCAGGCGCTCCATATGTCCACTTTTTAGCAATGGTCATGCCAAAAATTTCCGTGATTTTCTGCATGACTTGTGCTAGAAACTAGGACATATGGAGTACCCGAAATTTGCCGGAAGGGGAATGAATCAACATTCCGACCAAATATAGGCCCCTTTTTTCTTTTCATTATATCTTTTATTTACAATTGTTGAATAGGAAACATGTCTACCGACGCCGAAGTCGCGGGTGGTTCTGCTCGCCTCGAAGACCCCATCGAGGCAGCAAATCACTATTTCGATCACCTGGACCAACACCAGATCGGGTTGCATGGTGGAGGCAGCGGCACCAACGCCGACACCGACACTAGCACCGGCACCGACACCAGCCCCGAGACCGGCAACGATGGTGTCGTTGCCGGTAAAGCACCGAAGAAGAAGAAGAGGACACGAAGACGAAACGAGCTTGGCATCGGACAAATTGTGGTCACGGAGATGCACCCCAAGAAGTTTGAGCCAACGGCGCCGGAGGAAGCGCGCTCGTGTTGGGTCAATCAACTTGGATGCATCCTCAGGAAAACCGCCAACATCAACGATGAGAGGTTGAGGCAGATACCACATATGGAGAACATGCTCCTAAAGAAGTTGCACAATAGGTTCTTGTTCCCCGGCCGCAATGAAAAAGAATATGAAGATCCGTGGAAAGACATCGCCATGACAAAGAAACGATAAGGCGATGGTGACGTTCACCAACGACTTGTCCTCCTGGAAAGTTCGGGTGAAAAAAGTGATTGTGTAGAATGAACGGTGGTCCAAGATTGATGCTGACAATCCGTCAATAACGGAAGAGGACTTTGCAAAATTCAAGGAGAATTGCGCTAAAGAAGAAGTCAAGGCAAAGTCGGAGAAAATGAAGGCGCTCCAGGCCAGGAACACGCCTCCCCACTGCCTCGGAAGCCGTGGTTACGAGGGGAAGAGGGCCATATGGGCCAAGGAGGACGCCGAACATGAAAGTCACGGAATCCCAGACCCCTTGGCGGAGTTCACCGACCCGCTGGAGCATGACTGGATCAGGGCCCGGTACAAGTTGGACAAAGAAAAAAAGCTCTTTTACACGGACCCGATCACGAGGGACTTCATGAGACTTCTGGTAATATTTATATTACCACATTATCATATTATAGCTTCCAATCAATTCGACTGCAAGTTTTGTCACATTAGTAAACCATCCACGTTCCTTTTGCAGAAAGAGTAGCACCAAAAGGCAGCCGAAAGCGACGAGTCGTCACAGTCGTCGACGAGGCCCAAGTGGGACACCCCATTCAACCGGGACACCCCGGTGGACAAGCCGCCATCCTATGGAAGTGTGCACAGCGTCGGAGATGGCGCCTCGTGGAAGACATGCTACCACGAGGAGCCGGAGGAAAGAAAGAAGAGACGGGCCGTCACTCAGCAGAGCATCGACAAGAAGGTCAAGATTGCGGTCGATAAGAGCAAAGCTGAGACCAAAGAAGAGTTGCTCGGGGCTGTCAATGGAGCGGTCACTGACGCAGTGGTCAGCTTGCTTCCGGCACTTTTCGATTTCACGAAGAACAATCCAAATGCACGGCCGGAGGACTTTCCCCTTCCCAGCTTTGTCGGGAGCAATTCGGCGAACACCAGAGCACCAGCACCTGCTCAAGCAACCGCAAAAGGTCCTGCTCCTGTTCATAGCAGCCCGACCTCCGTCTCTTGCATGCTCGGTGGGCCTTCATCGCTGGCTGAGCTCGACGCCCTCACGGTAATTACGCGTCATACCCTTTTCACCAGCATGTCTATAGTCTACCGTTTTAGTTGCCTTTCGGATGTTTGACGTCGCAGACATGTCTCTTTCGTAGGCCGACGACACCCCGTGCACCGTACTCTATGACATCAAGGGCCAGAAGGTGGTCGTGGGAAAGGCAACGATCGTGAAGCCGAAGAACCGCATGTTCCACAACCGAGAGATACCCGATGGCGTCTTCAAGGTTATCGTGGCCAGTGTCTTTGCGGGCTTCGAGGATTTGCCTCCTCCGGTACCAGTCGATGACAACGAGACCCCTAAGATGATTGGCGCATGCAAGGGCTGGTTCTTGCCTTGGCCGAAGTCTCTTCTTCGTCTCGAGGCGCCCAGTGTCACGCGAACGCCACCTTCTCAAGAAGGTATGAACACCACCCCACCTACCACATTACCTGCACCTGTCGTGGCGAGTGATAGCGGACGACGCGAGGGAGAGCCTCCATTAGTGCCAGATGATGTAGCCCCCGTTGTTAAAGAAGCAAATGTTGATGATGACATGGAGGATGATGATGATGACCCAGACAAGTATTTCAATACCACCTATGATGATGGAGGATTGATGGCTCAGGACAGCGAAGACTCAGGTTATGAGCGTGGAGATGATGACTTGATGCTGCCTGATTTGCCAGAGCGGGAACGTCCTAAGGCAGAATGCAAAAAGTCTCTCTTCAAGCGATCCTCGCAGGAGACGCCTCCAGATGCCGCCTGTACCCAGCAACCCCCCGAGGGTCGTCCACTGATTAGCCCGACGACACTGGGGGTGGTGGTTAGGGAAGGTATGGTGGGCTCACTACCGCCACCGGGCAAGAAGCAAAGGAGGAGACTGGACAAGAAAGGCCCTAAAGGCGCCAGAGCTGCTTCAAGCAGCCAGCCGCCTCTGAATCCCCGGGTGGTAGACAGAATACCTGTCGAAGGTAAGAAGCCTTTCCATGTCGCCGGTGACCCGATCCTACCTGCCAAAGCGCTAGAGCACATACTAAACAATGATCTAAGGAGACTCCATGAAGATGTGCTAGCCAGAGAGAAAAGCCTTCTGATTGCGGAAAAACCTGGATACCCACTTTACGCGGCTAAGGTGCTGGCTGGGAAGTTGTACGTCGAGAACTGTCCCGTGAATGAGTTCATCATGCGATTTGACTACATCTACGACATGTTCCACATGACCAAGCTGGATTTCCAGTTCATCCGCATGTATGCGCTGTATCTGAACTACTTCATCAGGGTCGAGAACATCAAATATATCTGCGTCGCGGACCCGTACTATATGCACGAGAGCTTCTTGGAAGTTTGCAAAGAGCACCGTGACTATGCGAGCAAGTACCTCGGCGAATTCATGATCACTAATAAGGACATGGAAGCAATTCTCGTGCCTTATCATCCCACGTAAGTCATCCGCACATATCCTTTCATAAGTGTTAATCATTCCTTTGCAAGCATGGAGGCTAATTTGAGGTGTACTTAATTTGCGTGGGGGGGGGGCGTCCTCATCATTCTGTACCCAGAATACTCCCATGCTATGTACTTGGACTCATCGAAGAACATCAGGAAAAAGGATTACAAGCACATAAAGAGTGTTCTCGATAGTGCCCTGTTAACCTTTAGCCTGTCTGGTGGATATATCAAGGTGAAAAAGTACAGGAATCGCAAGCTAGCTTTCGGTCATAAGACCGACTTCTGCTGCATCCAGCAACCACACACCAGTTGGGCTGATGGATTCTACCTCATGCATCACCTGCTCGAGTACAGAAGGGATAATCAACCCTTCGCATGTCACCTACTACCAACGATGCCGAGATTGTCAGCTGGGCCACAAGCATAGGAAGTACACCGGATCATCGAATCAGAGCTGAGTTTTATCACGTATAGTGTGAACTTGCCCAAGTGATCATGAAGCGGGTCCTCGAACCAACAGGGATGTTCTACCATGGGCCAATGACGCGGGAAGATGTCCGAGCACTGCTAATCGCTCAGCGTCTGGACCTAAAGCCTTTCAAGAAGCTCGGGTGCTTCCTCCCTGTATGAAAATTGGACCACCGAGATGGAGGACTGATTGTTGATGACAATGCATGTGTCACTACTGTCTTTTTCTATGGCAAAACTTTGAATTTATGCATGGTGAAACTATGCGATGTAACTAAACTATGGTCCTGAACTAGCGTAGATCGCTCTAGTTAATTAGTTTGGGTATGAGGAACTTTGTCATTTATGTTTACTATTGCTTGCTTGTATTTTGCTCCCAGTTACCTCTTTGTTTTCTTAAGTACATTATGTTGCATATTATCGTTCAGTTCATCAACTCACGATGCAGGTACATAGATCAAAGATGGCGAAGGGCTACTACGCCGTGTACGTTGGGAGGGTTCCAGGAGTCTACGACCACTGGTCAGCCGCTCAGGCCTAGGTGCACAGGTACCCGGGTGCTAGCCATAGTGGGTTCGACAGTAGAGCCGAAGCGGAAAGTAGTTACTTGAGGTGGACACTCCAGCATGAGCAGGGGCGGGACCGCTGGTACTACATAGTCACGCTCTTGATCATGTTGATCGCTCTTCTCTTCTACATCATGGTTTAGATAGAGATGATGAAACTTGTATGTGTGCCATGACCATGCCGTTGCACTTATTCGAGACATGACATTATCGCACTTGTGTATCGCTATTTTCGAGATGTGATGATATTTGTGTTGAATGATGATGATGGTATGATGAGACTACTGTATGTCTATGATATGATGAGAATAGTGTATGTTTAGTATGATCTGATGAAACTATTGTATAGAGCCTGTATAAATACAGCAAATACATAGGGGGTGGGGGTCGGCGAAAGCAGGAACATTAGCACTAGCGCTGGAAAGCACCTAGCAGTAGCGCTGGCTTAGCAGCAGCGCTTCATATGAACAAGCGCTACAGATAGTTATCAGTACCGCGGGTGCAGGAAGCGCTACTGCTAACAATACTTACCAGTAGCGCTGCCTATACCAGCGCTAGTGCTACAACTTAGTTGTAGCACGCTAGCAGTAGCGCTGGACCAAGCGCTACTGCTATGCTTATTTCAAGCGCTACTACTAGGGTTTTCCCTAGTACTGTATGTACTCATACAGGACAATATTGAGAACAGTGTTGTTTTCCATCGAGGTTAGTTTCATCGCATTGCTTATATGTACTCACTGTTCAGGATATCGGTAGCTGGTACCATATAGCCTGGGGGCTGATAAGGGATTAATTGTCGAATCGGACATTTCACTGAATATATCTGTAACCCATTTATCAGTAGGTTAACTAGGGCCATATTTAATATATCTGAGGCTACATAGCAACATGCATTGAACTGAATGACTAAATATGCAATCCCAGACTACATAGCAACAAGGAAGAGTGTTACCTTAATGTTCTGATGATGTCTAGATATACATGTAATAAAATCTTATATAATGGGATGGAGGGAGTGTTGTACTACATCATTTTGCAATTGTTGTTTAGCTCTAATATTAACTTGGTGCTTTTAGGTACATATGTCATTGCCAAAGATCCACACTTCGACCCTTTCTACGTATGGGGCAATGAGATATTCATGAACCAGCATCAAGTGAGGAAACTGATAAAGATTTTCATTAAAATGGGTTAAAAGATGTAAATCAAACTATTTGTTTACACTTTATGCAAGAGAACAGTGAACTGCATGATGGTAAGTAAGAACCCTGTAGCCTTCTTTTTACTGCCAGTAATTAGTTATGTTAGATAACAATGTCTGAACCTTTTTTCCTTTGTAGTGGATCCTGAAGCAGTTTACTCAAGATTACCTCTCAAACTACATGATTGGCTGCCGGCTGATATGTCTCCAACGTATCTATAATTTTTGATTGCTCCATGCTATATTATCTACTGTTTTGGACATTATTGGGCTTTATTATTCACTTTTATATTATTTTTGGGACTAACCTATTAACCGGAGGCCCAGCCCAGAATTGCTTTTTTTTTGCCTATTTTAGAGTTTCGCGGAAAAGGAATATCAAACGGAGTCCAAACGGAATGAAACCTTCGGGAACGTGATTTTTAGGAAGAATATGATCCAGGGGACTTGGACCCTACGTCAAGAAACAAAAGAGGAGGCCACGAGGTAGGGGGGCGCGCCTACCCCCCCAGGGCACGCCCTCCACCCTCGTGGGCCCCCTGTTGCTCCACCGACGTACTCCTTCCTCCGATATATACCTACGTACCCCCAAACGATCAGATACGGAGCCAAAAACCTAATTCCACCGCCACAATCTTCTATATTACGAGATCCCATCTTGGGGCCTGTTCTGGAGCTTCGCCGGAGGGGGCATCCATCATGGAGGGCTTCTACATCAACACCATAGCCTCTCCGATGAAGTGTGAGTAGTTTACCTCAGACCTTCGGGTCCATAGTTAGTAGCTAGATGGCTTCTTCTCTCTTTTTGGATCTCAATACAATGTTCTCCCCCTCTCTCGTGGAGATCTATTCGATGTAATCTTCTTTTTACGGTGTGTTTGTTGAGATCGATGAATTGTGGGTTTATAATCAAGTTTATCTATGAACAATATTTGAATCTTCTCTGAATTCTTTTATGTTTGATTGGTTATCTTTGCAGGTCTCTTCGAATTATCAGTTTGGTTTGGCCTACTAGATTGATCTTTCTTGCAATGGGAGAAGTGCTTAGCTTTGGGTTCAATCTTGCGGTGTCCTTTCCCAGTGACAGTAGGGGCAGCAAGGCACGTATTGTATTGTTGCCATCGAGGATAACAAGATGGGGTTTTTATCATATTGCATGAATTTATCCCTCTACATCAAGTCATCTTGCTTAAGGCGTTACTCTGTTTCCATGAACTTAATACTCTAGATGCATGCTGGATAGCGGTCGATGAGTGGAGTAATAGTAGTAGATGCAGGCAGGAGTCGGTCTACTTGTCTCGGACGTGATGCCTATATACATGATCATACCTAGATATTCTCATAACTATCCTCAATTCTGTCAATTGCTCAACAGTAATTCGTTCACCCACCGTAAAATACTTATGCTATTGAGAGAAGCCACTAGTGAAACCTATGGCCCCCGGGTCTATCTTCATCATATTAATCTTGCAACACTTAGTTATTTCCTTTGCTTTTACTTTGCTTTTATTTTACTTTGCATCTTTATCACAAAAATACCAAAAATATTATCCTATCATATCTATCAGATCTCACTCTCGTAAGTGACCGTGAAGGGATTGACAACCCCTTATCGCGTTGGTTGCGAGGATTTATTTGTTTTGTGTAGGTACGAGGGACTCGCGCGTAGCCTCCTATTGGATTGATACCTTGGTTCTCAAAAACTGAGGGAAATACTTACGCTACTTTGCTGCATCACCCTTTCCTCTTTAAGGGAAGACCAACGCAGTGCTCAAGAGGTTGCAAGAAGGATTTCTGGCGCCGTTCCCGGGGAGGTCTATGCAAAAGTCAACATACCATGTACCCATCACAATCCCTTATCTCCCGCATTATATTATTTGCCATTTGCCTCTCGTTTTCCTCTCCCCCACTTCACCCTTGCCGTTTTATTCACCCTCTCTTTTTCGTTCACCTCTTTTTTCGCTTGCTTTTTGTTTGCTCGTGTGTTGGATTGCTTGTTTGTCATGATGGCTCAAGATAATACCAAATTATGTGACTTTACCAATACCAACAATAATGATGTCCTTAGCACTCCGATTGCTCCTCTTACCAATACTGAATCTTGTGAAATCAATGCTGCTTTGTTGAATCTTGTCATGAAAGATCAATTCGCCGGCCTTCCTAGTGAAGATGCCGCTACTCATCTAAATAGCTTTGTTGATTTGTGTGATATGCAAAAGAAGAAAGATGTTGACAATGATATTGTTAAATTGAAGCTATTTCCTTTTTCGCTTAGAGATTGTGCTAAAGCTTGGTTTTTGTTTTTGCCTAAAAATAGTATTGATTCTTGGAACAAGTGCAAAGATGCTTTTATCTCTAAGTATTTTCCTCCCGCTAAGATCATCTCTCTTAGAAACGATATTATGAATTTTAAGCAACTTGATCATGAACATGTTGCACAAGCTTGGGAGAGGATGAAATTAATGATACGTAATTGCCCTACTCATGGTTTGAATTTGTGGATGATTATACAAATTTTTTATGCCGGATTGAATTTTGCTTCTATAAATCTTTTAGATTCGGCCGCGGGAGGCACTTTTATGGAAATCACTTTAGGAGAAGCTACTAAACTCCTAGATAATATTATGGTTAATTATTCTCAATGGCACACTGAAAGATCTACTAATAAAAAAGTGCATGCGATAGTAGAAATTAATGTTTTGAGTGGAAAGATGGATGAACTTATGAAATTATTTGCTACTAAGAGTGTTTCTTCTGATCCTAATGATATGCCTTTATCTACTTTGATTGAGAATAATAATGAATCTATGGATGTGAATTTTGTTGGTAGGAATAATTTTGGTAACAATGCGTATATAGGAAACTTTAATCCTAGGCCTTATCCTAGCAATTCCTCTAATAATTATGGTAATTCCTACAACAACTCTTATGGAAATTTTAATAAGATGCCCTCTGAATTTGAGACTAGTGTTAAAGAGTTTATGAATTCGCAAAAGAATTTCAATGCTTTGCTTGAAGAGAAATTGCTTAAAGTTGATGAATTGGCTAGGTACGTTGATAGAATTTCTCTTGATGTTGATTCTTTAAAACTTAGATCTATTCCTCCTAAGCATGATATCAATGAGTCTCTCAAAGTCATGAGAATTTCCATTGATGAGTGCAAAGAAAGAACCGCTAGGATGCATGCTAAGAAAGATTGCTTTATGAAAGCGTATTCTTCAAATTTCTATGAAAATAAAGATGAAGATCTAAAAGTTATTGATGTGTCCCCTATTAAATCTTTGTTTTGCAATATGAATCTTGATAATGATGGGACTGAATATGATCCACCTTTACCTAGAAGGCATTCCAAAAATTCAGAGTTTTTAGATCTTGATGCTAAATTTGATAAAAGTGGGATTGAAGAAATCAAAACCCTAGATGTTGCTAAACCCACTATTTTGGATTTGAAGGAATTTAATTATGAAAATTGCTCTTTGATAGATTGTATTTCCTTGTTGCAATCCGTGCTAAATTCTCCTCATGCTTATAGTCAAAATAAAGCGTTTACTAAACATATCGTTGATGCCTTGATGCAATCTTATGAAGAAAAGCTTGAGTTGGAAGTTTCTATTCCTAGAAAACTTTATAATGAGTGGGAACCTACTATTAAAATTAAGATTAAGGACCATGAGTTCTATGCTTTATGTGATTTGGGTGCTAGTGTTTCCACTATTCCCAAAACCTTGTGCGATTTGCTAGATTTTCGTGATTTTGATGATTGCTCTCTAAACTTGCACCTTGTGGATTCCACTATTAAGAAACCTATGGGAATAGTTAATGATGTTATTATTGTTGCAAATAGGAACTATATGCCCGTATATTTTATCGTTCTTCATATAGATTGCAATCCTTCATGTCCTATTAATCAATAAACAAATTTCTAGGTCGTCCTATTTTGGCTGATTTTTTGGAGTTCCAGAAGTTTGCGTTAGTTACCGATTACTACAGACTGTTCTGTTTTTGACAGATTCCGTTTTTCGTGTGTTGTTTGCTTATTTTGATGAATCTATGGCTAGTAAAAGAGTTTATAAACCATAGAGAAGTTGGAATACAGTAGGTTTAACACCAATATAAATAAAGAATGAGTTCATTACAGTACCTTGAAGTGGTCTTTTGTTTTCTTTCGCTAAAGGAGCTCACGAGATTTTCTGTTGAGTTTTGTGTTGTGAAGTTTTCAAGTTTTGGGTGAAAGATTTTGATGGATTATGGAACAAGGAGTGGCAAGAGCCTAAGCTTGGGGATGCCCATGGCACCCGCAAGATAATCTAAGGACACTATAAAGCCAAAGCTTGGGGATGCCCCGGAAGGCATCCCCTCTTTCGTCTACTTCCATCGGTAACTTTACTTGGAGCTATATTTTTATTCACCACATGATATGTGTTTTGCTTGGAGCGTCTTATATGATTTGAGTCTTTGCTTTTTAGTTTACCACAATCATCCTTGCTGTACACACCTTTTGAGAGAGCCATACATGATTTGGAATTTGTTAGAATACTCTATGTGCTTCACTTGTATCTTTTGAGTTATATAGTTTTGCTCTAGTACTTCACTTATATCTTTTAGAGCACGATGGTGGATTTGTTTTATAGAAACTATTGATCTCTCATGCTTCACTTAGATTATTTTGAGAGTCTTAAATAGCATGGTAATTTGCTTAAATAATCCTAATATGCTTGGTATTCAAGATTTGTAAAAACTTTCTTATGAGTGTGTTGAATACTAAGAAAAGTTTGATGCTTGATAATTGTTTTGAGATATAAAGATGGTGACATTAGAGTCATGCTAGTTGAGTAGTTGTGAATTTGAGAAATACTTGTGTTAAAGTTTGTGATTCCCGTAGCATGCACGTATGGTGAACCGTTATGTGATGAAGTCGGAGCATGATTTATTTATTGATTGTCTTCCTTATGAGTGGCGGTCGGGGACGAGCGATGGTCTTTTCCTACCAATCTATCCTCCTAGGAGCATGCGCGTAATACTTTGCTTTGATAACTTGTAGATTTTTTCAATAAGTATATGAGTTCTTTATGAATAATGTTGAGTCCATGGATTATACGCACCCTTCTTCCTACCACCATTGCTAGCCTGTCTAATACCGTGCACTTTTCACCGGTATTATAAACCCACCATATACCTTCCTCAAAACAGCCACCATACCTACCTATCATGGCATTTCCATAGCCATTCCGAGATATATTGCCATGCAACTTTCCACCGTTCCGTTTATTATGACACGCTCCATCATTGTCATATTGCTTTGCATGATCATGTAGTTGACATCGTATTTGTGGCAAAGCCACCATTCATAATTCTTTCATACATGTCACTCTTTATTCATTGCATATCCTGGTACACCGCCGGAGGCATTCATATAGAGTCATATTTTGTTCTAAGTATCGAGTTGTAATTGTTGAGTTGTAAGAAAATAAAAGTGTGATGATCTTCATTTTTAGAGCATTGTCCCAAGTGAGGAAAAGGATGATGGAGACTATGATTCCCCCACAAGTCGGGATGAGACTCCGAACGAAAAAAAGAGGCCAAAAAAAAGAAAAGGCCCAAATAAAAAAATGAGAGAAAAAGAGAGAAGGGACAATGTTACTATCCTTTTACCACACTTGTGCTTCAAAGTAGCACCATGATCTTCATGATAGAGAGTCTCTCATTTTTTCACTTTCATATACTAGTGGGAATTTTTCATTATAGACCTTGGCTTGTATATTCCAATGATGGGCTTCCTCAAAATGCCCTAGGTCTTCGTGAGCAAGCGAGTTGGATGCACACCCACTTAGTTTCTTTTGTTGAGCTTTCATATACTTATAGCTCTAGTGCATCCGTTGCATGGCAATCCCTACTCACTCACATTGATATCTATTGATGGGCATCTCCATAGCCCGTTGATACGCCTAGTTGATGTGATACTATCTTCTCCCTTTTTTGTCTTCTCCACAACCACCATTCTATTCCACATATAGTGCTATATCCATGGCTCACGCTCATGTATTGCGTGAAGATTGAAAAAGTTTGAGAACGTCAAAAGTATGAAACAATTGCTTGGCTTGTCCTCGGGGTTGTGGATGATTTAAATACTTTGTGTGGTGAAGATAGAGCATAGCCAGACTATATGATTTTGTAGGGATAACTTTCTTTGGCCACGTTATTTTGAGAAGACATGATTGCTTTGTTAGTATGCTTGAAGTATTATTATTTTTATGTCAATATTAAACTTTTGTCTTGAATCTTTCGGATCTGAATATTCATACCACAATTAAGAAGAATTACGTTGAAATTATGCCAAGTAGCACTCCGCATCAAAAATTCTGTTTTTATCATTTACATACTCGAGGACGAGCAGGAATTAAGCTTGGGGATGCCTGATACGTCTCCAACGTATCTATAATTTTTTATTGCTCCATGCTATATTATCTACTGTTTTGGACATTATTGGGCTTTATTATTCACTTTTGTATTATTTTTGGGACTAACCTATTAACCGGAGGCCCAGCCCAGAATTGCTGTTTTTTGCCTATTTCAGAGTTTCGCAGAAAGGAATATCAAACAGAGTCCAAACGGAATGAAACCTTCGGGAACGTGATTTTTAGGAAGAATATGATCCAGGAGACTTGGACCCTACGTCAAGAAACAAAAGAGGAGGCCACGAGGTAGGGGGCGCGCCTACCCCCCAGGGCGCGCCCTCCACCCTCGTGGGCCCCCTGTTGCTCCACCGACGTACTCCTTCCTCCTATATATACATACGTACCCCCAAACGATCAGATACGGAGCCAAAAACCTAATTCCACCGCCGCAACCTTCTGTACCTACGAGATCCCATCTTGGGGCCTGTTCCGGAGCTCCGCCGGAGGGGGCATCCATCACGGAGGGCTTCTACATCAACACCATAGCCTCTCCGATGAAGTGTGACTAGTTTACCTCAGACCTTCGGGTCCATAGTTAGTAGCTAGATGGCTTCTTCTCTCTTTTTGGATCTCAATACAATGTTCTCCCCCTCTCTCGTGGAGATCTATTCGATGTAATCTTCTTTTTGCGGTGTGTTTGTTGAGACCGATGAATTGTGGGTTTTTGATCAAGTTTATCTATGAACAATATTTGAATCTTCTCTGAATTCTTTTATGTATGATTGGTTATCTTTGCAAGTCTCTTCGAATTATCAGTTTGATTTGGCCTACTAGATTGATCTTTCTTGCAATGGGAGAAGTTCTTAGCTTTGGGTTCAATCTTGCGGTGTCCTTTCCCAGTGACAGTAGGGGCAGCAAGGCACGTATTGTATTGTTGCCATCAAGGATAACAAGATGGTTTTTTTTTATCATATTGCTTGAATTTATCCCTCTACATCATGTCATCTTGCTTAAGGCGTTACTCTGTTTCCATGAACTTAATACTCTAGATGCATGCTGGATAGCGGTCGATGAGTGGAGTAATAGTAGTAGATGCAGGCAGGAGTCGGTCTACTTGTCTCGGACGTGATGCCTATATACATGATCATACCTAGATATTCTCATAACCATGCTCAATTCTGTCAATTGCTCAACAGTAATTCGTTCACCCACCATAAAAATACTTATGCTCTTGAGAGAAGCCACTAGTGAAACCTATGGCCCCCGGGTCTATCTTCATCATATTAATCTTGCAACACTTAGTTATTTCCTTTGCTTTTACTTTGCTTTTATTTTACTTTGCATCTTTATCACAAAAATACCAAAAATATTATCCTATCATATCTATCACATCTCACTCTCGTAAGTGACCGTGAAGGGATTGACAACCCCTTATCGCGTTGGTTGCGAGGATTTATTTGTTTTGTGTAGGTACGAGGGACTCGCGCGTAGCCTCCTATTGGATTGATACCTTGGTTCTCAAAAACTAAGGGAAATACTTACGCTACTTTGCTGCATCACCCTTTCCTCTTCAAGGGAAAACCAACGCAGTGCTCAAGAGGTAGCACCGGCCATCACAAGGGGTTGGACTAGAGTCGTGCGTGCCATCTGCATCCAGGAGAGCACAAAGGGCCATTCCGCTTCACCTTGTTCAGCAACCAGAATGTATGTCGCCTCTTTCTTTACCATCTGTAATAGTACAAGTGTTCATCATTCTTTATTTGGTGCTTACGTAATTCTTAAACATATGTACCTGTGAATCGAATAATGCATTGGTTGTTTGAACTGATGGTTATGAATAAAGTTATAGCCTACTTTCAAGTTTAAATTAGGTACAATTTTAAATAGTAGCAATTAAATTAGGGTGAAATTACGGTGTGCAGGTCATTATGGCGCACACGGCTAATAAAGCACAGCGTGTGCGATATACATCATAATCCAACACGGTTCACGGAGAGGAAACATGTGTAACAATGCACACAGTTGCTGTTTGCAAAGCGTGTGTGATGTCAGACATTATCACATACGGTGCGGGAAAACTAAATGTGTGTGATTATCTACCTATCGTACACGGTTTATAATCATGAAATGTTTGTGATGTGCCAGGCATCGTAAATGTAGAGCCAGTTCGGTACGTGCCTGGAAAACTCTTGTGCCTGGAATCTGCCTGGTTTTAGGTAAAACCACAAAACTCCGACTGCGATGTCAATGCGAGCACAAACGAGTAGCAAGGATGAAGCATTTGGGATATTCGAGACATCAGAAATGGTTATATAGGGACCACTGTATGCATCAAGGCTCCCTATCCCCGATGATTTCTTGGTCGTGTGGGAAGGACCCCCCTGTCGCCCACACTCACTTGGCGACGGCTCCAAATGCCGTCACGAAAAGGGGTTAATAACAGTTTGTACACCGATGCGTACCAGTGTTCTAACGCGACTCTCCAATGAGAGACCCTTCGACGAAACTATGTGTGATTCATTAATCCCAAACCGTGATGTAAAAAAACGTCAAAAAAGATGCAAAATGTTTGCGATGGTGGATACTGAAGGAAAAATGCCCTAGAGGCAATAATAAAGTTGTTATTTTATATTTCCTTATATCATGATAAATGTTTATAATTCATGCTAGAATTGTATTAACCGGAAACTTAATACATGTGTGGATACATAGACAAAACACCGTGTCCCTAGTAAGCCTATACTAGACTAGCTCATTGATCAAAGATGGTTAAGTTTCCTAACCATAGACATGTGTTGTCATTTGATGAACAGGATCACATCATTAGGAGAATGATGTGATGGACAAGACCCATCTGTTAGCTTAGCATATTGATCGTTTAGTTTTATTGCTATTGCTTTCTTCATGCCATATACATATTCCTTTGACTATGAGATTATGCAACTCCCGGATACCGGAGGAATACCTTGTGTGCTATCAAACATCACAATGTAACTGGGTGATTATAAAGATGCTCTACAGGTATCTCTGAAGGCGTTTGTTGGGTTGGCATAGATCGAGATTATAATTTGTCACTCCGAGTATCGGAGAGGTATCTCTGGGCCCTCTCGGTAATACACATCATAAGCTTGCAAGCAAACGACTAAGGAGTTAGTCACGAGGTGATGTATTACAAAACGAGTAAAGAGACTTGCCGGTAATGAGATTGAACTAGGTATGAAGATACCGACGATCAAATCTCGGGCAAGTAACATATCGATAGACAAAGGGAATTACGTATGTTGTCATAAGGTTCGATCGATAAAGGTCTTCATAGAATATGTAGGAACCAATATGGGCATCTAGGTTCCGCTATTGGTTATTGACCAGAGAGGTGTCTCAGTCATGTCTACATAGTTCTCGAACCCATAGGGTCCGCACGCTTAACGTTCGTTGACGATATAGTACTATATGAGTTATGTATGTTGGTGACCGAATGTTGTTCAGAGTCCCGGATGAGATCACGGACATGACGAGGAGCTCTGGAATGGTCCGGAGGTAAAGATTAATATATAGGATGATATGGTTCGGCCAAGGGGTGAAGCCCACGAGGCTTTAGGTCAGTGCAAAAGGACTTTTGCGGAGCCAGGGGCCAAACGCCGGAGACCCTGGCGTCTGGCCCTGGGCCAGACACTGAGGCCCATGGCGTCTGGGCCAGATGCCAAGGACTGTGGCGTCTGGTCCTGGAAGTCCGAGAAGGACTCTTCCTTGCAGGCAAAACCAAATTTGAGGAGGCTTTTACTCCAAGTTTCGACCCCAAGGCTCAACATATAAATAGAGGGGCAGGGCTAGCACCTAGAACACATCAAGAAACACCAAACCGTGTGCTGGCAACCCCGTCCGTCTAGTTTATCCTCCATAATTTCCGTTGTGCTTGGCAAAGCCCTACGGAGATTGTTCTTCACCAACACCGTCACCACGCCGTCGTGCTGCCGGAACTCATCTACTACTTCGCCCCTCTTGCTGGATCAAGAAGGCGAGGACGTCATTGAGCTGAACGTGTGCTGAATGCGGAGGTGTCGTACTTTCAGTACTTGATCATGATGGTTCATGAAGGTGTACGACTACATCAACCGCGTTGATAAACGCTTCATCTTTGCGATCTTCAAGGGTATGAAGATGCTCTCCCCCTCTTGTTGCTATGCATCTCCTGATAGATCATGTGTGAGCGTAGGAAATCTTTGAAATTGCATGCTACGTTTCCCAACAGTGGCATCCGAGCCAGGTCTATGCGTAGATGATATGCATGAGTAGAACACAAAGAGTTGTGGGCGGTGATCGTCATACTGCTTACCACCAACGTCTTATTTTGATTTGGCGGTATTATTGGATGAAGCGGCCCGGACCAACCTTACATGACCACGTTCATGAGACCGGTACCACCGACAGACATGCAACTAGTTTTGCATAAAGGTGGCTGGCGGGTGTTTGTTTCTCCAACTTTAGTTGAATCGAATTTTACTACGGCCAGTCCTTGTTGAAGGTTAAAACAGCAAACTTGATAGAGCATCGTTGTGGTTTTGATGCGTAGGTAAGAACGGTTCTTGCTAGAAGCCCATAGCAGCCACGTAAAACTTGGAAGAACAAAGTAGAGGACGTCTAACTTGTTTTTGCAGGGCATGCACTACTGCAGGATGCTGCTAACGCGACACTGCGATCAGAGACTCTTCGACGAAACTGTGTGTGATGCAATAATCGCAAACGGTGGTGTAAAAAACCGTCAAAAAGGTGCAAAACGTTTGCGATGGAGGATGCATCAAACATGGTTCAGATTTTAGTTGTGTGTGCGATACAGGGCATACGGTTTAGTTCAGTTAACCATTTTCGATGAGGAGGAACAAAAGAAACAGGTAGCCAGATGAAGGTGTGTGCGATGTACAACATACGGTTCACTCAGATGAACTGTTTGTGATTAGGCAACACAAAAGAAACTTTCAGCCAGATCAAGGTGTGTGCGATGTACAGCATACAGTTTACTTGGATGAACTATTTGTGATTAGGCAACACAAAAGGAACGGTCAGCCAGATCAAGGTGTGTGCGATATACGACATGCGGTTCACTCGGATGAACTGTTTGCGTTGAGACAAGAGAATAGAAATGGTTCAATATAACAAATACCATAAATATTGCAAGGTTCAAATTCAAAGATTACAACGCCCAAATTCAAACATTACAAGCTGCGTCATTTCTGAAAAGGGATCAGCCGCTGACAAGTCATGTATAGGTTTGACACAATGACTTCCAATTGCTTTGCCATATGCTCTTCCAATACGAAGTTTGGCATTTTTGGAGGCTCTTCCATTTCGTAGTACCTGCCGGCTCTGATAATCATACCATTCATCATTCCTAATTAAATGCGTGTTCAACCTCAGTACCCTCAGCACCTTTGCTCTGGCAAGAAGGAACCTAGCGAGCGTAATCTCCGGTAAGGTCCCTCGGTAGGAGTTCAAAGTAATATTTGAGAGATGCAGATCAAGGCATTCGATGTGATTGTCGTTATAAACATTATCCACCTCCGGGCCTATTATTATCTGCAAAAGAAGAGAACGTGTTAGTGCCTACATGCAGTTTTGAACACTGCTACACGCCCATTTGGTTTGCAGGATTTGTAAAATGCACCAACGTGCCATCTTCGATCTGGCATGATTAACATGGGCATACGATTACAATCTAGAAACATGTAGCCTTCTTCACAAGAGGTTGGATTAGATGAAAAATTCCCTAAGCAAACCAGTACAGATGAATCCAAAGGAGAAATGCTTCTGGACGATTGTAACCATATGAATGAAGCAACCAATATGGGGTGGGGGTGTATGTCCTAAAATCTTCCAAAATTCCTTCAGAAATCGTAGTACATTGTCATTGTAAACTTGGTAAAAGGTGCAAAAAATTGAACTCCCTTATGGTTAACACTTAACAGGAAAGGAACATCACCTCGATATACAGCTTCTTCAGGCACGGAAAGCATCTCAGGCAACTGACAACTTGGTCCAGGTTTGGGTCGACAGATTCTAGTGCCAAGACCTTCACTGTGCCCAGAGTCTGGGTGAAGCTTCGCTGGATGACAGACGAACATACATCTTCAAAACTAGAAATAACGTTGATATTAAGAAGGAGAGGTATAAGGCGACTGTTGTACCTGAAAGTTATAGTATTTGACAGACGAGGAGCCCACCACTTTCAATTTCGGCGCAGAAATGACACTGATTCTTGTTGGACCATGTTGATCAACTACAAGTAATCTCTGAAGTGAAGGTGTGTCCTGGATGACCATATTGTGGTCCACCTTTTGCGATCTCTCGTTGCAGCACCAGCAACACACATAAATAGTCCGGAGAGTCCTGGAGGTGATGTGCAAGGTACTCGACCAATTCATCGCCTGAAGACGAAGGAACTCGAGTGCAGTACAGCCGCGGAGCAGGCGCTCCATGTCATCCTTTGGGATGCGGATGATGATGAGCTCGAGGTGCTTCAGTCATGGTAGAAAAAGAGCGGGCGCGTCATTAAGGGGGATGGCAGTTCATAAACTTGGCGAGGCGTAGCGTGAGCGCGAAGTGGAGCGCGGACGTTGGCAGCAAGCGCATTTGCCCATCATTAAAACTGAGCTTCTCGAGCTGATCTATGGAAGGGGATTGGAACCACTCGTCAAGCTTGGCTCGGTCCTTGCCATTGGAACGGAAGTTGCCCGTGATAAGGCCTTTGATCGGGCCATGGTGACTGCCGAGGATCTGGGAGAACGCATCCAAGCTTTGGCGATAGCCATGGCAGAGCTTGTGGGGGTCGAGGAGGTCGACAGGGGTGAGGAGCCATAGGGGGCGCCACCGCCGGGAAAGGGTTGCTGTCCTCATTTGATATTTTATTCGGAGTAGGGATATGATGACTATCAACATATCATCGGGGAGGTTGTTGATGAAGTCTAGGCCTGCTGGAGTCGCTTGCGGTTCTTTCTCGACCCGCCTCCGCTTGTTGGCAGCCTCGTTCTCCACCTCGTCGGCGGCGACGGAAACCTCTGTCTCCATATTCACTCCGTGCTCCGATGCTTCAGCAGCCCCGGCGTCCCCACTCCCTCCGATGGGGTGCTTCGGCGGCATCCTCGTACACTGACGGCTTTGAGGACTCAGAGTGGTGTCGAGGATACGGGTGGAGAGAGAGGATTGTGTGTGTGGCGAGGATGGGGGTGTGGCCGCTCGGCGGTGCCATTAATATAGACTAGTGGGAGCGAGGCGGGCGGCGGTCCAAGGCTGTCTCGCTCCCTGGTGAGAACGATTGCTTAATCTCTATGAATAAAATCTATGCTTAATACTGAATTTTAGTTGCAAAAAATAGATAGTGCTATTGATTTTTAGCTGCATATTTTGACAAATCGTAGTGTCGCTTGGCTTAGCGCCGAAGTCTGGCTTTCATTTGCATACCGTAATCTGAATCGTTTGCATTGAAGAGATGCACAGATCCTGCATTGAACAGCTTGTATGCTTCCTGGTGAGCCTGCGCACCGGACTGCGCTCGCACGCCTCCCGTTCAGTCAAGCAGCTCTCCACAAGGCACCTCCTATAGCCATTAAAACCAAGACACATGGCGTCACGTGAATGGTTAATAGAACGCACACAGTTTGAAATGTACAAACGTTTGAGATACTAAAGTGGCAGCTATTTTTTCAAAATGCCTATGTTGGTTGTCATTATTCGAGTGCACCTTCTCTCAAAATGGACACGAAAAGTACCACAGCATGTCGGGTACCATTCCATGATAGCATGCCAAGTTTCATGAATTTCAGACGAATTAGAGATTTACTAGAATATAGAAACAAAGTATCTCAACGTTTTGCCGGCAATCAACGGTGCCCCGGTGTTGGAAATTCAATCCCATTTCTTGCGGGACCTAAGCATGCACCCAAGGACACATATTTGATTTTTCAACCAACTTATATGCACTGAGCATGTGCATGTAGTTCAAATTTGAATTATGCACATAAATGCATTGAAAACTCACCTAATGCATAAAAATGTCCAAACGAACCCCGAAAAATCACAAAAATTTACACAACACTCCTGTTGTTCTATGTTGACACGATAAAAAAATTGAAAGCAATAAGAGGCAATGGATATCGTTTTGTCCCCAAAGGTGGGACGTTCCCCGTCGAAACCATTGTGATTGTTGTGAGAAGCTTATACCCTAACCTGCCCAAATGGGACAAATTTTTTACCACCGCATGTTGATGCCGTTCCGTGATAGCATGCCAAGTTTCATGAATTTCAAACAAGTTTTAGATTTACTAGAATTTAAAAACCAGGTATCTCAACATTTTGCCGGCAATCAACGGTGCCCTGGTGTTTGAAATTCATTCCCATTTCTTGCATGGGACCTAAGCATGCACCCAAGGACACATATTTGATTTTTCAACCAATTTATGAACTGGAGCATGTGCATGTAGTTCAAATTTGAATTATGCACATAAATGCATTGAAAACTCAGTTAATGCATAAAAATGTCGAAACGAACCCCGAAAAACACAAAAATTGACACAACACTCCTGTTGTTCTATGTTTACACGAGAAAAAAATTGAAAGCAATAAGAGGCAATGGATATCATTTCGTCCCCAAAGGTGGGAAGTTCCATATCGAAACCATAATGCTTGTTGTGAGAAGCTCTGGTTTGTGAGAAACTTATACCCAAACCTGCCCCAAACTGGACATATTTTTTACCACGGCATGTTGATGCCGCTCCATGATACCATGCCAAGTTTCATGAATTTCATACGAGTTTTGGATTTACTAGAATTTAAAAACCAGGTATCTCAACGTTTTGCCGGCAATCAACGGTGCCCTGGTGTTTGACATTCATTCCCATTTCTTGCATGGGACATAAGCATGCACCCAAGGACACATATTTGATTTTTCAACCAATTTACATGTACTGGAGCATGTGCATGTAGTTCTAATTTGAATTATGCACATAAATGCATTAAAAACTCAGTTAATGCATAAAAATGTCCAAATGAACCTCGAAAAATCACAAAAATTGACACAACACTCCTGTTGTTCTATGTTGACACGAGAAAAAAAATTGAAAGCAATAAGAGGCAATCGATATCGTTTCCTCCCCAAAGGTGGGACGTTCGCTATCGAAACTATCATGCTTGTTGTGAGAAGCTATGGTATGGGAGAAGCTTATACCCAAACCTGCCCCAAATGGGACAAATTTTTTACCACGACATGTTGATGCCGCTCCATGATACCATGCCAAGTTTCATGAATTTCAGACGAGTTTTGGATTTACTAGAATTTAAAAACCAGGTAGCTCAACGTTTTGCCGGCAATCAGCGGTGCCCTGGTGTTTGAAATTCATTCCCATTTCTTGCATGGGACCTAAACATGCACCCATGGACACAGATTTGATTTTTCAACCAATTTATATGCACTAGAGCATGTGCATGTAGTTCAAATTTGAATTATGCAGATAAATACATTGAGAACTCACCAAATGCGTAAAAATGTCCAAATGAACCCCAAAAAATCACAAAAATTGACAGAACACTCCTGTTGTTCTATGTTGACACGTGAAAAAATTTGAAAGCAATAAGAGGCAATGGATATTGGTTCGTCCCCAAAGGTGGGACGTTCCCTATCGAAACCATCATGCTTGTTGTGAGAAGCTTATACACAAACCTGCCCCAAATGGGACAAATTTGTTACCACGGTATGTTGATGCCGCTCCTTGATACCATGCCAAGTTTCATGAATTTCAGACGAGTTTTAGATTTACTAGAATTTAAAAACCAGGTATCTCAATGTTTTGCCGGCAATCAATGGTGCCTTGGTGTTCGAAATTCATTCCCATTTCTTGCATGGGACCTAAGCATGCACCCAAGGACAAAGATTTGATTTTTCAACTAATTTATATGCACTGGAGCATGTGCATGTAGTTCAAATTTGAATTATGCACATAAATGCATTGAAAACTCACCTAATGCATAAAAATGTCCAAACGAACCCCGAAAAATCACAAAAATTGACACAACACTCCTGTTGTTCTATGTTGACACATGAAACAATTTGAAAGCTATAAGAGGCAATGGATATCATTTCGTCCCAAAGGTGGGACGTTCCCTATCAAAACATCATGCTTGTTGTGAGAAGTTCTGGTTTGTGAGAAGCTTATACCCAAACCTACCCCAAATGGGACAAATTTGTTACCACGGCATGTTGATGCCGCTCCTTGTTACCATGCCTAATTTCATGAATTTCAGAGGAGTTTTGGATTTACTAGAATTTAAAAATAGTGTATCTCAATGTTTTGCCGGCAATCAACTGTGCCCTGGTGTTTGAAATTCATTCCCATTTCTTGCATGGGACCCAAGCATGCACCCAAGGACACAAATTTGATTTTTCAACCAATTTATATGCACTGGAGCATGTGCATGTAGTTCAAATTTGAATTATGCACATAAATGCATTGAAAACTCAGTTAATGCATAAAAATGTCCAAACCAACCCCCAAAAATCACAATAATTGACACAACACTCCTATTGTTCTATGTTGACTCGAGAAAAATTGAAAGCTATAAGAGGCAATGGATATCGTTTCGTCCCCAAAGGTGGGACGTTCCCTATCGAAACCATCATGCTTGTTGTGAGAAGCTCTGGTTTGTGAGAAGCTTATACCCAAACCTGCCACAAATGGGAAAAAATTTACCATGGCATGTTGATGCTGCTCCATGATACCATGCCAAGTTTCATGAATTTCACACGAGTTTTGGATTTACTAGAATTTTAAAACCAGGTATCTCAACGTTTTGTCGGCAATCAACGGTTCCCTGGTGTTTGAAATTCATTCCCATTTCTTGCATGGGACCTAAGCATGCACCCAAGGACACATATTTGATTTTCCAACCAATTTATATGCACTGGAGCATGTGCATGTAGTTCAAATTTGAATTATGCACATAAATACAGTGAAAACTCACTTAATGCATAAAAATGTCCAAACGAACCGTGAATAATTCCAATTCTTTTATGACACATATATAGTTGCATGTTCACCGCAGATAAAAATTCTAGCAATTCAAACACCATCCATGGCCGCTGTGACCCCATTATGTAATTCAAATCATGACGAAAAATCAAGTAGATGCCACACAGTTTATTATAAGCAACAGTGTGAGATGCAGCACAAAATATCTTGGAGCACAGAGTATAGTACGCATACGGCTTACGCGAGAAGGTGCGACGGCTACAGTCCACAACCCGCTCTGAAAAGGGACCATGTCTGATGACACTTTGCGTGCCAGTTTTTTCGCTGAAGCGATTCCAAATTTTCGGCTTCCGTGGAAATATCTACCTCCCCGCCCCCTCCCCCTTACTAAAAGCCACATTTCCCCTACTTCCGCCTTCCTTTCCAAGTTGAAACCTTCACTCCTTCCTTGCAGCGCCGCCTCCTCGCCGGCGACCCTCCTTCACGCTGCTCGGCCTCGCCTATCCAGGCAGGTAATCCACACCCGACCCCCATCCTTCTACTCCTTCCACATCCCACATGCCCCGACCGCCGGCGCGAGCGCCACACCTTCCACCCAAATCAACGACCCCTCCACCAAATAAGCGCCGGCCAAAGCCATGGTGCACGCAGTATAGCTAGGATCTCAAGGAGCATTTGGCAGCGGCGAAGCAAATTGCGGCCGCACGCGCGAATGAGGTCGCGATGGCTGCCATTCGTGCCGACCCCCAGATCTTGGAGGAGCACCTCGCCGTCGAGGCCACCGTTGACGCCTCGCGCGCCAACGCCGCGATACGGTTGGCTGCTTTAAACGACAGTTTGTGGCGTTTTCTCGAGGCCACCGTCGGTGCCTTCGACGAAGACTATGAGGTGTTTTCTCAGTGTGCACGTACTTACCTCATCTTGAGAGCCAGCAGGTTGGTACCTGGAGCGGCTCAGGCAACTCACCACAATGAGGGCACCCACGATGCGGAGGCCTCGCCCGCTTCCATGTCCAAGGAGCCAATCGTCATCGATATCTCCGAAGCTTGTCTTATTAGCTCACTATAAGAACCCATGTTCAGTTTGCTAGCTACTACCTTTCCTTAACAAATTCTAGTGAATTGTGCTGTCTACTTTTACCATGCAATCTTCTGCTATAGTGTATATGTTCTATATGTCGTGCAATGTGGTGTTCAGTTAACTGCTTGGTTCAATTATGCAAATGTGATGTTCAATTCTTCAGGGTGCAATATTTCCAAGTTGTTAAGCATGCCTGGTTTGGTTAAATGTCTGATCTTCTATTATGAGTATGTTATATTGTGCAATGTGGTGCTCAGTTAACGTTTGGTTCATTTGTTCTGGTGTTTAGTTAACTGCTTGGTTCAATTCTGCAATGCGATGTTCAATTGTTGTGGCTGCACTCTGTTATTGTATACCATGTGAGAAATAAATCGAATTTGGTTGTACTAAATACATGAGAAACAAATACAATTGCGATATTTCCAAGTTGTTAAGCATGCATGGTTTGGTTAACTGTCTGATCTTCTATTAGGAGTATGTTATATTGTGCAAGGTGGTGCTCAGTTAACGTTTGGTTCATTTGTTGTGGTGTTTAGTTAACTGCTGATAGGGGCGAGGGTCCCGATCTTTCGATGAGATGATAACTATCGATTTGGTGGAGACGACTTTGACGATCTGACTACAAACGTGCATGACGTTGCGCCTTAGCAATCGCTAAACCAACTCCGAGAGGTTATTGACCACGCTGGAGCACGATCAACCTGACCACGAAGGTCTATTCCTGCAAGCAATCGAAGAACAAGCAAGAATATGATTAAGCAATCTGAATATTGCGAGTATGGATGAAGTATTGATAAAAGTGGGCTTTCATAAGCGGTCTTGGTCTGGTCGTTGGACTCAAACGAAGTACACGAAGTTGCAGCGATGGCTAACTTTTAACTAAATAAAACCCCAGTCTAAACGATGCCTTAAGGGCTATATTTATAGGGAAAAGAGAGGGGATTTTGTCCACCCTTGGCAAGGTGGGACTAAAACACCTCCTAAGTCGTTTCCCCTACAATATGGACTCTAAAAATAGATTACATGGGCCTGGCCCAAAATAAGGTCGCGCCACACCAATAATAAGCTATGGACGAAATTTATGAAAGACCATCTTGTATATTTCGTCCATCTTCTTGTATGTCATCATGGTGGCTTCAAAGTCCGGAAATCTCCACTTGAACCTCCGTTCTTGTTCTCCTCGCACGCACCTTCATCTCCATGCTTGACCATGCTCCAATGTTCAACCTTCTTGTCCGTGCTAGGCCCTTCAATTGCAAACAACACTAATGTATCTAAGTTAGGCAACATCATATTCTCATGAACACTAGAAACATTACCAAGAAACGAAAGTACCTAATAATTTAATTGGCATATCTGAGCTCTAGCAACTGTTCTAAGAGGTAAAACAGCAGGGGATATGGGTGTAACTGTGGTGGCCATGTCCTCATCACCCTCCCCTTCTTGAAAACAAAGCCGTCCTCGGCGTTGCTTAATCTGAAATCTGGCTAACAAAAGAGACAAGGTGTACAGATTGTATATGTATATGTCATCCATTTTTACTGATCTCAGTTGGGGCACATGTGACACAGTTATACAAGAGCACCCTTCAAAAGTCATGAAATATAAAGCCAATATATTATCACAAGAATTCAAAGGCATGAAAATATTGCAACTTAGTTTGCACATATAAGTGAAGCTCTTATTCATATCAAAAGATTGACAATGCTTATCATTAAACCATCCTAACATTGATGAATCATCTCCAAGATTAGAGGTCATATCAAAATGATTAAACATTGGCACAATTATTTTCAAACGTATTTGATCCAAATATGATTTATTCCCTGATTCACATGATTATTTTGCGTCAATTGTTAATTCAATGGGTTCACTCAAAATTGTTTGATCACATGGCAAAGTCAAATCATGAACATAGTCCTCTAAAATAGCTGGTGCAAAGTAGTGGGTAGCTCATCGCATGGTTCATTTAAATTAACAAGGCATTCATTATACTCATGTGGAGGTGGAAGATTGGTACCTTTGGCATTACCTCTTATGATCAACAAAGACGATGTAGGCACTCTAGGTGGCGACACGGCACATGGTGGAGGTGATGTAGTGCTCTCAACAATGGATGTTGTTTTCATAGGAGACACAGTGGTGGAAGGAACAACCGTCGCAACTCTTGGGATTTGCACCTTCCGCTTGTTTGTCTTGTGGGCAACACGTCTTGTTATCTCCTGTTCAGCTTTGCAAGCAAGACGAAACAAACGGTCCATAGGATGACATGTTTCATGAATTAGTATATCCTGAATGTCACAGTTTAATCCGCCCCAAAATCTATCCATAAAATCTTCCTCACTTTCTTCTAAAGAGGAATGCAACAAGGTAGTTTGTAAATCATCATAATATTTCGTTACGGTGTCACTACCTTGTTTTAAATGTTGCAACTTTTTCATCATGTCACGAGTATAATAAGCGGGGACAAATGTATGTCGCATGGCAAGTTTCAAATCATCCCATGTAGTAGGTATATAATCAGGGTGTAACCGACAATATTCACTCCACCAAACTAAAGCATAACAGGTGAAAGAACCAACCGCAACCTTAACTTTTTTATGTTCATCAAAATTATGGGAAGCAAATATATTATTTATGTCGAACTCCCATTCAATATATAAAGGAGGTCTAAAACGCCCATTAAATGGTGGTATAGAAACATTAACCTGAACATGTGCATCTGGATGTTTGTGCACCTCTCGTGACGGTTGTGATATTTGGATAGGTGGTGGCACGTCTCCCGCGATCGACAAAGCCCGTGAATTGACTCTAGATCCTGTCATGATTAGTAGAAACAAGAAACAAAATCCAAAAATAATGCTCCTATAACTACTAGGATGTGGTGGTAAAACGCTCACAGTAAAGCAAATATCAATGTCTTACAAGTTCTTACCATGCAGCAGGCGGTGATCGGCAACCAGCAGTGTCAAGTAACTCCAAAAGTTGGGTAAAGCGATTGCCAGGTGAACTATAGATACACGGTGTAGAAATATGTGGAGCTAGGTTGGCTTTATATATGTGGGAAAAAAAGCTAAAACCACGTTAATTAATGCAAGCTGAAAATTCGTTCAAAGTGGTCGAGTGCTGGTCCTAGGCTAGACTGTACTAGAGACGCGAGCCTATGACACAGATGAATATTCACGCAAAGAGAAAATAATGAGCGTATGGAGACAGACCGAGTTGAAGCGCCAAAGAAAAATAAGAGCGGATGCACTCTTCCTTTGTTTTTTCAACCTTTCCAAACGAACCAAAACTGAAGAACACGTATCCTTCTTTTCTTTTCTTTTTTTGTCTCAATATCTAGAACGCCTCCTTTCCCTTGCAAAAGTATATGGACCAACTCCCACAAACCACTGCGCACGTTCCTTCTTTTTTTTACTTGTTTCCTTCTTCACGTTGGAGCAATTCCTCCTCTTAATGCTCTCTTTTTTTCACAAGGAAAAGTGCAAGGATCTCTTTCCTCACGTGAAACAATGGCTCGGTCCCACAAGAGGAAAAAGAAACCTGCCAACAGATCTGCACCGAAATTATTCTATGGCAAAAACGAATCCAAGATTTAGGCAACCAGCGTGGACTTTCCTTGAGAGAAAACAAGGCAAAAAAAACTGATCCAAACCTGCCTTTCTTTTTACCGATCAAATCTTCTAAACGAAGCAACTTTTTTTTTCTCCAACAGATCAAAACCTTCCAAACTTGTCACGTTATCTCTCTTTTTTTTAGACACGGCCAGACTTGGAAACCTCCAACCGAACTTTGGTTTTCCTTTTTTTTCTCTCCTTCCTTAGTCTCTCTCTCTCTCTACTATCTCGTTTAATTCCTGTAATTCATTTTCCTGACCAGACTTGCCTTTTAATATGGCCGAATCTCTCTCAATTCTTTTTTTTTCAACAAACTCACGCCAACAACCTCAATATCTAAGCCACTATTCACGTTTTCTTCCAACCGAACCGATTGGCAGTTGCCTTTTTTTTATATCCTAATCCGAACCTTCCAAGTATCCAAAGTTTCTTTCCTTGTACGGGGCAAGAGATCTGAACGTGATTCTCTCTCCTTTCCTGCCGAAAATAACAAGGCACAAACGTAGCAGGTAATTAAAACATGCCAAATACACACAAGCGATGGACAAACTTCCTCCTTTTAATCTCTTCCATTTCTCAAATTTTTTTCTTGACTATTCGGATCTGCTCTAACAATTGACCGGTCAGATTTTTTTTTACTTCAATATCCAACGTGGCAACTATCTCTCTCTCTTTTTTTGGTTGATCAGAACTTGCCAAAACCGAAACCAACAAAGTCAATCGCAACAAGATCACCTGAAGGATGTGGCCGAACCCCCCTTTTTTTAATAAGTAGGCTGATCTGACTTGCCTTTCTTTTTCTATCACGGTGGACCAGTCCAAAGAAAATCCAGCAAGCGTGAATTGCTAGGACTCCACCCCACGTACACCTTTCCTTGGAAGCCAAACCGAATCTGCCTTTTTTTTCTTCTGCTGTTTTTTTTAACTGTCCAAATACCAAATCTGCTATGTAGCCTTTCTTGTATACAAGAAACGAATCAGCCAACAACAAATCCAGTGCCTAATCTCCACTTCGTTTCTCTTTCTTCTTTCCAAAACGTGAAGATCACCGTAGGCTACTCCCTGTTTCTGTATTGCTTTGCGTTCCAAGAAAACTTTATGTGAAACCAACAACGCACTTTCCTGCCAATAACAACCAACTTCACTTGTGCTCGGAGGATGCGACAAGAAATATGGCTGTGAAACAGATCGAGAAGATGACGACGTACGACAATTGCGAATGAAGGTGACAACGGGGAAGGAAAAATAAATGGCAGCGGAAAATGACAATGAGGTGGATGATCATGTATGTGGATGCGGCGTGAACAAAACGTGACTAGAACTCGAAACTCTAAAAGACTAGATACCAAAACCAGCAACTCGACACACGATGCAACCGAAAATTCAACAATGCAAAAACTAAGTGGCAATGGCGAAAAGGCTCAGACTGTCTGGGACACGGATGAACTAATCTAACTTTTTTTTGTGGCTTTTTTAGGACTATAGGTATGAAGAACAGATGCAGTCTAAGACTATGAAAATCTGGAAAATCTCACCGAGCAACCTGAAAACTGATACCACTTGATAGGGGTGAGGGTCCCGATCTTTCGATGAGATGATAACTATCAATTTGGTGGAGACGACTTTGACGATCCGACTACAAACGTGCACGACGTTGCGCCTTAGCAATCGCTAAACCGACTCCGAGAGGTTATTGACCACGCTGGAGCACGATCAACCTGACCACGAAGGTCTATTCCTGCAAGCAATCGAAGAACAAGCAAGAATATGATTAAGCAATCTGAATATTGCGAGTATGGACGAAGTATTGATAAAAGTGGGCTTTCATAAGCGGTCTTGGTCTGGTCATTGGACTCAAACGAAGTACACGAAGTTGCAGCGATGGCTAACTTTTAACTAAATAAAACCCCAGTCTAAACGATGCCTTAAGGGCTATATTTATAGGGAAAAGAGAGGGGATTTTGTCCACCCTTGGCAAGGTGGGACTAAAACACCTCCTAAGTCGTTTCCCCTACAATATGGACTCTAAAAATAGATTACATGGGCCTGGCCCAAAATAAGGTCGCGCCACACCAATAATAAGCTATGGACGAAATTTATGAAAGGCCATCTTGTATATTTCGTCCATCTTCTTGTATGTCATCATGGTGGCTTCAAAGTCCGGAAATCTCCACTTGAACCTCCGTTCTTGTTCTCCTCGCACGCACCTTCATCTCCGTGCTTGACCATGCTCCAATGTTCAACCTTCTTGTCCGTGCTAGGCCCTTCAATTGCAAACAACACAAATGTATCTAAGTTAGGCAGCATCATATTCTCATGAACACTAGAAACATTACCAAGAAACGAAAGTACCTGATAATTTAATTGGCATATCTGAGCTCTAGCAACTGTTCTAAGAGGTAAAACAGCAGGGGATATGGGTGTAACTGTGGTGGCTATGTCCTCATCAACTGCTTGGTTCAATTCTGCAATGCGATGTTCAATTGTTGTGGCTGTATTCTGTTATTGTATACCATGTGAGGAATAAATCGAATTTGGCTGCACTTAATACATGAGAAACATATACAAGTGCTATATTTCCTAGTTCTTAATCATGCTTGGTTTGGATAAATGGGTTTTCCATGTGGCTTGAATTAATCTGATGAATCTGCAATGTGCTTATTTATCATCAACATATTTTACTGATAGCATGCGAACCCTTACTTAACCTGATGACTAACTACCTTATTTGTGTTGCAGGGAAAAATGGGAAGCACTGAGGTTTACAAGATGGTACTAACTATTATACCTTGCCTTTTTTATTCCTTTGCCCCATTTCCAATATAGAGAAGATATTTATGCACATCCTTGTTTTCAGGGTTCACTGATGATTACCTCTCAAACCACCTCTGTGGTCAGGAGGCGAGGAAAGTATTCATACAACACCCACGGTTCAATATTGAAGTGTTCCTGAAGAGGTCGAAGGATGGACGGTCAATCATCCACAGGCACTGGCCTAAAGTTGCAAAGACATTCAACATGAATGAAGGCTCAATATTCGCCTTCCGCTTAAGCATTTTCCAAATGAGATGCATCTCTCTATGTACCGTCTATGATGCTAATTTTGAAAGGTTCTAAATGTTGCATGTGAAACTTGCTGCTGGTGCAGTTATGTAACGGGGTAGCTGAGTGCTCAAGCTATATCATGTTGTACTCCGATGTATTTCAATTATGAAATCCTACTTCCTTAATATCGAAATGGAATATATTATGTGCTTAATATGAATCCCAATTAGATTAGTAAATGGATTATTAATAATAGGGCAATTAGCCCGCTAATTGGGTTTTCCTATTGCAAACGGTTATTGAGAAAACACCGTGGGCGATGACCTTAGGCAACGCACACAGTTTCTAGGAATAACCCGTGTTGGATCAATGAACTGTTCGCGTTACGCCACCTTGCGCAAACGTTTTCCTTGGAGTGACTGTGTGGGATGTATATACGAACAGAAACGTTTAACGGTGATTGACTGTGTGGGATGTACTTACGACCGGAAATGATTTCGCCTGTATAATTGTATTTTTTAGCACTACTATACGTATTTCTGTATTTGAGTGCTCGTCGGTCGCACACGACCTCATTTTGCCAAGTGTGTGTGCCAGGAGGGCATATCCCCGACGGTTTCGGGGTCGTGTGGGAAGGACCCCCCCTATCGCCCACACTCACTAGGTGACGGTTCCGAACACCGTCGCGGAAAGGGCTTAAAAACCGTTTGTATAGCACCGACGTGTACCAATGATGTTGTGATGTGATATGGTCAAGACATGATGTGATATACGTTATTGTATGAGATGATCATGTTTTGTAAAGCTACCGGCAACTGGCAGAAGCCTTATGATTGTCGCTTTATTGTATGAAATGTAAATGCCATGTAATTGCTTTACTTTATCACTATGCGTTAGCGATAGTTGTAGAAGCAATAGTTGGCGAGACGACCACGACACTATGATGGAGATCAAGGTGTCAAGCTGGTGACGATGGAGATCATGACGATGCTTTGGAGATGGAGATCAAAGGCACAAGATGATGATGGCCATATCATGTCACATATTTTGATTGCATGTGATGTTTATCTTTTATGCATCTTATTTTGCTTAGTACGGCGGTAGCATTATAAGATGATCCCTTACTAAAATTTCAAGGTATAAGTGTACTCCCTGAGTATGCACCGTTGCGACAGTTCGTCGTGCTGAGACAACAAGTGATGATCGGGTGTGATAAGCTCTAAGTTCACATACAATGGGTGCAAGACAGCACATGAGGAATACTTGGGTTAAACTTGACGAGCCTAGCATGTACAGACATGGCCTCGGAACACTGGATACCAAAAGGTCGAACGTGAATCATATAGGAGATATGATCAACATAGAAATGTTCACCATTGAAAACTACTCCATTTCACGTGATGATCGAACATGGTTTAGTTGATATGGATTACGTGATCATTTAGATGACTCGAGGGATGTCTATCTAAGTGGGAGTTCTTAAGTAATATGATTAATTGAACTTAATTTATCATGAACTTAGCCCTCATAATTTTTGCATATCTATGTTGTAGATCAATGGCCTGTGCTACCGTTCCCTTGAATTTTAATGCGTTCCTAGAGAAAGCTAAGTTGAAAGATGATGGTAGCAACTACGGACTGGGTCCGTAACTTGAGGATTGTCCTCATTGCTGCACAGAAGAATTATTGTAGGGTAACGTGGCAGAAAACAAAAAATTTCCGACTTACGCACCAGCCCAGGACCACTATGGAGACTGCATACAAGGTTTGATCTTTTTCGTTACCGACTCGTAGCGCAGCGAGAAGTAGAGTCGATGATGATCGGCGCTGCAGATCCCCGCAGCTAGGATTTACAACCTCCCAACTGCGAGGATGTATACCCTCATCTGCCCCTTGGACAGCCCTCCGGGAGGGGGTCGGACAGTCCCCCGGACGGTATCGCGGACAGCCCTTCGGGAGGATCTTCGAAACTCGGACGGTCACTCGGACAGCCCTTCGGGAGGACCTTTGAAACTCGAACGGTCACACGGACAGCCCTTCGGGAGGCACTCTCGAACTAAGACCGAAAACACGATCTCTCTACAGAGGTGCACACATACGGTGTCATCTATCCGGCAGGGCTTCGCCGTCCAGAACTAGTTCCCACCGGAACCCAGACAGCCTTTCGGCTCTACGAAACTATTTCGCGGGGAGGGAGAGAGAAGCCAGATCATTGCAATGGCACTTGTACGTGAGAAAGGGTGAGTGTGGAGAGTGCCTCTCCACCTCTATTTATAGGAAAACCCAAGGGGTAGGGGACACATGAAAAAACCCAAAATGCCCACACTTTATGTCACACATAAAAGGCATAAAGGGCATGCAGGGATGACAAGTGGAGCCCCATGGAGGAGCTGCACCCTCCAACGTCCCACCTTCATGGGGGCCCCCAAAGGGGGTTCCTTGATCCCCAAGTCCTTCTAGAAGCCTTTTGGGAAAATCCCCAAAAGGTGGCTTTCCATAAATATCCCAAAAAGCACTTTCACTATTCACGACGACATTTTTCAGCATTCGTTCGAACTGAAAATATTTATGTGGGCGTAGAACATTTCCAGTACCCACTAAAATAATTTTCAATGCGTTCCGAAACAATTCTGGATTAGTGATTTCCATCTGCGAAAAGCATCTGAAGTGGTTCCGGCAGCTCCGGAGCAATTCCAGCTTTTATCCCGGAAAATTCCAGAAAGTTTCAAGAATGACTCTGGCACCCTTCAAGAATTATCAGGCATGTGCCGAAACCAATTTGACTTAATAGTATATCCCGAAACAACTTTTCGGTTTCACCGAAACTCATCCAATGACCTCTCTCTAAGGAACTTTTCCGCTGTCCGAAACATTTCGGTGTCCGAAACTTTTTCGGTGATTTTCTCTCAAACTCCCTGTCTAGAATTCAGCAGATAGATGGCCCTTAAGTGTGTGACCCTATAGGTTCTATGAAGTATAGACATGACCCGGAACCCCTTCCGATCAATGATCAACATCAGAGCCGTGGACACCCATATTGACCCCTATACCCACACGAATGAATATTCGAGTGAACCTCCAGTTGCAGTGAGCTATTCCTGTTGCTTCGCGATATGTCACAAACACCCGAGGTGAGATTTATTGCATCCCCGTGGACGAACAATTTGTCCACCATGCAAGTTACCTCGTTACCGGTTTTGTTCTCTTTTCTCGTTTCCGTGTTTCGCCATCCCAGTGATCAAATCACAAGGTGTCTGGCCAGACGATTATGGATACCGTAACACCGAGAGGGCCCGAGAATATCTCTCCATCGTCGGAGGAGAAAATCCCAATCTTGAGCTATCAAGTTACTTGACATACTTTTCCATGAACCCGTAAGCCGCCGTAATAGCCACCCATTTACGGATGACGTTTAACAAACCCCAAAGTTCATGAAGCAAGCATGAAGAAACTCGATACTCTCATGGTCTAAGGAATTTTGCAAACGTTAACCATCTCTGTGTTATGTACCATTAACTTGTGACGAATGAATCTCATAGCATAACATCAATCCGGGTCGATTCAACACAAATGTTCTCCTAACATTGTGCCCTCAAGGTTGCTGGCATAGACATGCCCATGATCAGGAAAACAGAACCATCATGCAACACTTGAGCTAGTCTTAGAGGCCAGACTAGGAATACATTTTACCGTTTATTATTCCACACGTGCATATGAGTCTTCCTCCGAGCCTCGTGGTTATTGCAGACTCGAGAACCATAGCAGTTATAGCATGGAACATAAACATAATTATGAACCAGGAGATAATCAATAACATTTATTATTGGCTCTAGGGCATATCTCCTGCAGACTCCCACTTGCACTAGAGTCAATAATCTAGTTAATGCTAATACACTTTACACCTATGGCATACTGGTGTAAAAAATGCTTCGGATGTGGTATAGCCTGATGTCCATCGGATCTGACAACTTCAGCTCCGTGTGTAACTCTGCATATCCTCGCGTTTTCACGCTTTCACAAAATTCATATTTTGTGCGGACTTGGCTTTGTATATATGTGAATCATTGGTCGAAACCTGATTCCTCAGACTGAGTTATGGAGCAACTATCTGCAATAGTGTCCCATTGACCAAAGCCTTCTTGGAACCATAAGTTCATGAATGAACTATATGATTCAACATCTTTGTCTTTGTCGCTTCTAAAGCGGCAACATACTTTGCCTCTGTTACAGAATTCGCCACAGTAACTTGTTTGGAACAATTTCCAACTAACTGTACCACCATATTGTGTGTTACACAAAACCCTCAATTTAAATCGAAAATCGCATGGAGAAATGATGAAGATTGTATCGATGTAACCTTTTACAACGAATTCTTCATTATCTCCACTTGCGAGAAAACATGTCATCAGTGCTACTTTAGTACTCAATGATCTTTTTTTATGGTTGTCCCATGATCAATACTCTTGATCACTTTGGTATTTATACTCGCAACAGCTTGCGAGTATTGGACATATCTGGTTGTTTTACATACCATGGAATACATGATTAGTCCAAACACATGAGTGTGTGGAATCTACATCATGTATTTTGCTCATCAGTGTTTTGGGACATTGATTCTTGCAAAAACTCTTTCCATGTGACTTCGGCAAGAATCACTCCTTGTCGTTCTTAGTGCTAAACGGTTTTAGCATCTTGTCAATATGTATTTTTGCTTAGCCCCATTAGGTAAATCTATCTCCATAGATAATTATGCCTAATATCAAGGCTATTTAGCCCAAGCGCTTCATCGGAAAACTATTTTCAAATGAAGTCCTAATTCGTGTCAAGAAATTTATTTCCAATTAACAATGTGTCAAGCACACAAGGTTTTCAGAAATATTATTATGCTCCCACTTACTTTCTTGAAACCACAAGCATCTTCGTTACCCATTGATGAAGTCAAACCCCTTTGACCATTCCATAAAAAATGAAGATTCCAACTCCATTTTGCTCTCTTTTGTCCATTGCTGGAACTCTGAAGTTTGCATACTTACTAGCATACTTTGGACTGACAAAATACTTTGGATTGTATCACATACAAGTCATAGGTTGTATTTCCATTTCATGGAAATTCTTTTGTCATCCATGTTTCATATCTCATGTTTTGAAATATGTATTAATTGCTAGTTTAACCCGAACCAACTTTAAGCATTGCTATGGTGAGACAATCTCATTGTAATCAACTCCTTGAACTTGTTATTGCAACAAGTCGAGCTTAATGGATAAAACATTTTTATCTGTATTAGTTTATAGTCCCATCACAGTTCGTTAGACTCCAAGTCTTTCGGAGGGTTTATCAAGATTTAAATCTTGAATCATTTATGGAAACTATCTCGGATTATATTGGCATTTATCCAATTCCGGAGTCAGGGCCCATCAACGCTTCCTCGTGCATCATAGGTATACTGTTGTCTAACAACAATATCTCGTTTGCGCACCTGAGAGGTTTGCACGAGCTTTGCCTACGTTGTTCAGCTGCAAGTTCGACCGAAGTCCATACATCTAATGTAGAGGCTTCCGTACCAGTCGCAGTAGGAAACTCTGGAATCACTTCCAAGGTTCCTTTCCTTTGACCTGATGACGAAGATACTTGTTATCTCGTTGAGTTGCACTGTCCTCCCACTTACCCTTTTGCAAGAACTATTCTCTTTAAAAGCATACCGTTTTGTGGCAAAAATCCTTTGCCTCGGTATAGTGGTGGGGGAATACCCAATGACTTGGGATAACTTACAAAGTAGCACTTTTCTGATTTGGAATAGGTTTGTAATCTTTTAGACAAGCCCCATATTCCAAATGTTACGAAAAGATATAACATGGTTGGGCGTACCATACCATGCCGTCATTTCAACAGACCTGATGGAGCTCTTTTCAGTGTAAAAGCCGCAGTGTCTAAAGCGTTACTCTTTAAAAGTGATAATGGCAAATTTATTTATGTCATCTTTGATCTTACCATGTCATAAATGGTTTGATTACATCTTCACAGACATTCCACTCATAGTGGTGTTCCGGAAGGTGTAAGTTATGAAACTCTTTTCACAACTCATCAGACATTCACTAAACTTGTAACTCAGATATTCCTTTCTGCAATCAAATTGTAGAAACATAATTTCCTTGTTATAATAACTTCTACTTCATTTTTTAAAACCTTTTGAATGATTTCAAAAGATCCAGACTTACGTCTCATCAAGCAAATATCCATATATCTACTTGGGTCATTTCTGAAGATATATAAATCCACTACTTGCAACAACATTTATTGAACTACACACATCAAAATGTATGATCACCAATAAGTTTGTTGCTCGTTCCTTATGGCCTGTGAACGGTATTTCAGTCACTTCACTTTTCAGAGGAAAGTTGCAAGTGTCAGTTGATTCAAAATCAAACGACTTCAAAATCCATCATAATGGAATTTTTCCATGCAGGTTTCTCCACTGTGACCAAATGCAGTTCCACACATGTGTGGTATTCTCATAGTCTTGCGACATTTAGCGTCAGTGTTATGGATGTATCATTTTACCATCAATATTCATAACATACATCCCATCTTGGATGGAAGCATGGCCCTTCATGTTATTCATAATACTGAACAACAATTGTTCTTTTATGAACAACCCTTTCGCAATAAAGATTGTGCAATGGGCTAGAGTGTAAGAAACTCTAAAATGAATTATGAAAGTAAACACAGAGGTAATATATTAATATCATTATTCATAACATACATCTCATTCATAATGAAAGTATGGCCCTTATGTTTGTTCATAATACTGAACATCAAAAATTCTCTTATGAACAACCTTCTTGCAAGATACTTTATGCAATGGGCTAGAGTGTGTAAAACTCTAAAATGTTTTATGAAAATAAATACATATGGTAATACACCAATGGAAGATATAGTAACATTTACTATGTTCCATGTGTGGATCTGAACCTCATTCCTGGCCAGTCTTTCAGGCCATAGTAGTTCTTACATCGAGTTGCAACAAAATGCAATCGAGCGGGTATCTTTGTGATTAACTCACAATACCCAAGAATTAGTGATTAACATGTTAACCAGAACTCCCAAGAACTATATCTTTGACCAGTCTTCTATACATCAAAAACTTGTATGACATTCATACTTGAGCTGGATATTCCAGTCATCTTTCTTTCTGCCTTTATACTTCTAACAGTTTAACTTTTAGTATTTCCTACTCGCAAAAGAAGTACCCAACTTAAGAGTGGCGTTAGCCCCGGATTTCCTAGGCGTGTAAGTCATACTAACACCCTTTGGACACTTCCTTTCTCTTTAAGTTGTTGTTTTATTCACCTTTCATCATATGACAGACGTTCTTCTGGATTCCTCTCTTATCAGTCTAATGCATAGTAAACACTTTATTAATAATTTGCAAACAAACATTGCTTTGGATATTTCATATCTTTCAGCCTTTGTTTGTATCTGAGAATTAATTTTCAGTTCCATGAATATCACATAACTATCCAAGTTCGAGTTTCATGGAAGCAAACATATTGCACTTGACTGCAACGGAATTCTAGCTTTTGGATCGAAGGACGAGAGTCTCATCATCCATTGCATTTAGCGGGAGTATACGGAAAGCATGCGATAGGACAAAGTCCTTCTCGGCACTTTTGAGGACAATCCTCACATTACGTTACCAATCGTAAAGTTTTAACCAGATATTTAACAGCTATTCAATTTTAACAAGGAAGGTGGAAACGCGAGCCATTATTCTACAACTATTTTGCAAGAAACACTTAGACAGTGTTCATAATTAATTGCACTGAGAATTAAACAAGTTAATTCTACAGTGCGCTCCCACTCAATTCAATATCTCTCAAAATTGATTGTGAGTGATTCAAGATCCGCATTTCAACTCGACGCCATTGACGGGTTCATCACCGATGACGCGAATTTCAATCGGTAGGCCAACTTGCCGATCACATCTCTATGTGGTTCTTGTTCATCTATCGATGGCTGTGTTCCGAGCTCAGGACGATCCTGCGTGGACGTCAAAGACAACCAAGTGATCTTGCTATGAGGTCTGACCTCACCCGCCTCATTCCTCTCAATTCGTCCGTGCTCATGTGTACATGGCGCACCCCGAAAAGATACAAATTTCAGACGGTGCTACACTTGGGTGAACACTAACTACTTTGATATTTTGAAGTGAGAGATCACCCTAATAAAAAGCGACTACCGCGCAATCAAGAAGGGTGCAACAAGAGGGATAAACATCTTAGGCAATTCATAATAGCATGATATGGTATAGCCCTTCTGACGGAGAAATCTTTCATTTCTTCGTCTTCGGCATTCGCGTCGGTGTTCACCTTCGCGAAGATTGCCACCCCTTGTCGATGCACCAGATAATATTGCTATCTCCATAGCCTATAAAATTAATGCATTACTTAAGGTTGACACGCAGGTCATTAAAGTGCAATCATATGGCTCCAGCCATCATGCCGAATCATGACACGCAGGTCATGTTAATTACATTATATAGTCATCTCTTACATAATCAAATTATTATGAGCACTGCTATACCACATCACATGCACATGCAAACCCTCCTGCAAAACCAAGTCAGACGCCTCTAATCGGTTCATGCAAAAACTTATTTTTCGTGGCTTCTAAGGTTTCGAAACAAACCGAAGCTACCAACGTCCATCATAAAGTATGATAATTCAAGTCGCTAGATTAACTTTGCGGGATGTATGAAACACGAGATAATAGAATCTTGAGCCCCATACTGAACTTCGTCATACGCATGACCCCCGTGCAGATCATATCTGCATTGCCTTTTTGTCTGCGAAACATCCATCTTTCTTTAACTATGGTGGAACCCAAAGAACTGTTAGCACTTCGTTGATCCGTCAATCAGCATAGTCAGGAGCAGCATGAAAGGATCGCGGATTGCCAGAACTTTGTGAGATTCCACCATGCCGTCAAGATCAGGATTATGCAAATTCAATGGAAGCAACAGGAACATCAGGCAACAGATTTCATCTGCTACCCGCACAAATAATTTTCAGTAATAGAACTCATCTACTACCTAATTATATTGTGCAACACCCATACATCTCTATGTATTCTAGATCGCAACCTGCATCTACGCATAGCACGGCTCATGATGCCACTGTAGGGTAACGCGGCAGAAAACAAAAAATTTCCGACTTACGCACCAGCCCAGGACCATTATGGAGACTGCATACAAGGTTTGATCTTTTTCGTGACCGACTCGTAGCGCAGTGGGAAGTAGAGTCGATGACGATCGGCGGTGCAGATCCCCGCAGCTAGGATTTACAACCTCCCAACTGCGAGGATGTATACCCTCATCTGCCCCTTGGACAGCCCTCCGGGAGGGGGTCGGACAGTCCCCCGGACGGTATCGCGGACAGCCCTTCGGGAGGATCTTCGAAACTCGGACGGTCACTCGGACAGCCCTTCGGGAGGACCTTTGAAACTCGAACGGTCACACGGACAGCCCTTCGGGAGGCACTCTCGAACTAAGACCGAAAACACGATCTCTCTACAGAGGTGCACACATACGGCGTCATCTATCCGGCAGGGCTTCGCCGTCCAGAACTAGTTCCCACCGAAACCCAGACAGCCTTTCGGCTCTACGAAACTATTTCGCGGGGAGGGAGAGAGAAGCCAGATCATTGCAATGGCACTTGTATGTGAGAAAGAGTGAGTGTGGAGAGTGCCTCTCCACCTCTATTTATAGAAAACCCAAGGGGTAGGGGACACATGAAAAAGCCCAAAATGCCCACACTTTATGTCACACATAAAGGGCATAAAGGGCATGCAGGGATGACAGTGGAGCCCCATAGAGGAGCTGCACCCTCCAACGTCCCACCTTCATGGGGGCCCCCAAAGGGGGTTCCTTGATCCCCAAGTCCTTCTAGAAGCCTTTTGGGAAAATCCCCAAAAGGTGGCTTTCCATAAATATCCCAAAAAGCACTTTCACTATTCACGACGACATTTTTCAGCGTCCGTTCGAACTGAAAATATTTATGTGGGCTTAGAACATTTCCAGTACCCACTAAAATAATTTTCAATGCGTTCCGAAACAATTCCGGATTAGTGATTTTCATCTGCGAAAAGCATCTGAAGTGGTTCCGGCAGCTGCGGAGCAATTCCAGCTTTTATCCCGGAAAATTCCAGAAAGTTACCAGAATGACTCTGGCACCCTCCAAGAATTATCACGCATGTGCCGAAACCAATTTGACTTAATAGTATATCCCGAAACAACTTTTCGGTTTCACCGAAACTCATCCGATGACCTCTCTCTACGGAACTTTTCCGCTGTCCGAAACTTTTTCGGTGATTTTCTCTCAAACTCCCTGTCTAGAATTTAGCACATAGATGACTCTTAAGCGTGTGGCCCTATAGGTTCTATGAAGTATAGACATGACCCGGAACCCCTTCCGATCAATGATCAACATCAGAGCCGTGGACACCCATATTGACCCCTATACCCACACGAATGAATATTCGAGTGAACCTCCAGTTGCAGTGAGCTATTCCTGTTGCTTCGCGATATGTCACAAACACCCGAGGTGAGATTTATTGCATCCTCGTGGACGAACAATTTCTCCACCATGCAAGTTACCTCGTTACCGGTTTTGTTCTCTTTTCTCGTTTCCGTGTTTCGCCATCCCAGTGATCAAATCACAAGGTGTCTGGCCAGACGATTATGGATACCGTAACACCGAGAGGGCCCGAGAATATCTCTCCATCGTCGGAGGAGAAAATCCCAATCTTGAGCTATCAAGTTACTTGACATACTTTTCCATGAACCCGTAAGCCGCCGTAATAGCCACCCATTTACGGATGACGTTTAACAAACCCCAAAGTTCATGAAGCAAGCATGAAGAAACTCGATACTCTCATGGTCTAAGGAATCATGCAAACGTTAACCATCTCTGTGTTATGTACCATTAAATTGGGACGAATGAATCTCATAGCATAACATCAATCCGGGTCGATTCAACACAAATGTTCTCTTAACATTGTGCCCTCAAGGTTGCTGGCATAGACATGCCCATGATCAGGAAAACAGAACCATCATGCAACACTTGAGCTAGTCTTAGAGGCCAGACTAGGAATACATTTTACCGTTTATTATTCCACACGTGCATATGAGTCTTCCTCCGAGCCTCGTGGTTATTGCAGACTCGAGAACCATAGTAGTTATAGCATGGAACATAAACATAATTATGAACGAGGAGATACTCAATAACATTTATTATTGGCTCTAGGGCATATCTCCTACAATTATGTCCTTGATGCACCGCTAGGTGAAAGGCCTACTACAGGAGCAGATGCTGATGTTATGAACGTCTGGCAAGCTCGATCTGATGACTACTCGATAGTTTAGTGTGCCATGCTTTACGGCTTAGAATCGGGACTTCAAAGACATTTTGAACGTCATGGACCATATGAGATGTTCCAGGAGTTGAAGTTAATATTTGCAGCAAATGCCCGAGTTGATAGATATGAAGTCTCCAACAAGTTCTATAGATGCAAGATGGAGGAGAACAGTTTTGTCAGTGAACACATACTCAGAATGTCTGGGCATCATAACCACTTGACTCAGCTGGGAGTTAATCTTCTAGATGATATTGTTATTGACAGAGTTCTCCAATCACTGCCACCCAGCTACAAACGCTTCGTGATGAACTATAATATGCAAGGGATGGATAAGACAATCCTCGAGCTCTTCGCTATGCTCAAAGCTGCGGAGGTAGAAATCAAGAAGGAGCATCAAGTGTTGATGGTTAACAAGACCACTAGTTTCAAGAAAAAGGGCAAAGGAAAGAAGGGGAACTTCAAGAAGAATGGCAAACAAGTTTCCACTCCCAGAAAGAAGCCCAAGTCTGGACCTAAGCCTGAAACTGAGTGCTTCTACTACAAAGGGATTGGTCACTCGAAGCAGAACTGCTTACTAATGCTCGTAGTAGTGCCCGGGTATTTGATACCGGTTCGGTTGCTCATATTTGTAACTCGAAACAGGGGCTACGGATTAAACGAAGATTGACTAAGGAAGAGGTGACGATGCGCGTCGGGAATGGTTCCAAGGTCGATGTGATCGCCGTCGGCATGCTACCTCTACATCTACCTTCGGGATTTAGACCAGAATAATTGTTATTTGGTGCCAGTGTTGAGCATGAACATTATATCTGGATCTTGTTTAATGTGAGTATTCATTTAAATCAAAGAATAATGGTTGTTCTATTTATATGAGTAATATCTTTTATGGTCATGCACCATTGAAGAGTGGTCTATTTTTGTTGAATCTCTATCGTGGTGATACACATATTCATAATATTGATGCCAAAAGATGCAAAGTTGATAATGATAGTGCAACATATTTGTGGCACTGCCGCTTAGGTCATATTGGTGTAAAGCGCATGAAGAAACTCCTTGCGGATGGACTTTTGGAATCACTTGATTATGAATCATTCGATGCTTGCGAACCATGCCTCATGGGCAAGATGACTAAGACTCGGTTCTCCAGAACAATGGAGCGAGCCACTGGCTTATTGGAAATAATACATACTGATGTACGCGGTCCGATGAGTGTTGAGGCTCGCGGCGGGTATCGTTATTTTCTGACCTTCACAGATGATTTGAGCAGATATGGGTATATCTACTTAATGAAACACAAGTCTGAAACATTTGAAAAGTTCAAAGAATTTCAGAGTGAAGTGGAGAATCATCATAACAAGAAAATAAAGTTTCTACGATCTGATCACGGAGGCGAATATTTGAGTTACGAGTTTGTCCCTAATTTAAAACAATGTGGAATAGTTTCACAACTCACGCCACCTGGAACCCCATAGTGTAATGGTGTGTCCGAATGTCGTAACCGTACTTTATTAGATATGGTGCGATCTATGATGTCTCTTACCGATTTACCACTATCGTTTTGGGGTCATGCATTAGAGACAGCTGCATTCACTTTAAATAGGGCACCATATAAATCCGTTGAGACGACACCGTATGAACTTTGGTTTGGTAAGAAACCTAAGCTGTCATTTCTTAAAGGTGGGGGTTGCGATGCTTATGTAAAAAAAGCTTTAGCCTGATAAGCTCGAACCCAAATCTGTAACATCCCAAAATTCTAAATTTTGGAATGTTATATTAAATAGATAGATTTGATTGATTATTTGATTGTTGTGTGATTGATTGAGTGAAATTCGAAACTTTTTGAAAGTTAAATGAGAGGGAATAAAAGGACTTTCCCAAACTTTCATTTTTGCATTTTATGATCTCCGTGAATTCAAATTCTTTTCACCACAAAACCCTGGAAAGAAGATGACATGACTTCTTCCATTTATTTAAATGACAAGGGGTGTTGAAAATATTTGAAATTCATTTGAGAATATTTCCAATTCTGAAACTTTATGCAACTCAATGATTTTCACGAGCGAAGATAAAATGACTTCTTCAAAACATATGAAATATGAGTTGGGAGTTTCAAAGGATCAAATTCAAAGTCCTTTTGGAATTATTTTCAATTTGGAGTTATTTGGATTTTATTCAAATTATTTTTCTCCAAAAATAAAACATATGGAAAATAGGGTAACATGATTCCCTACAGTAGAAAATAGGAGAGAAATAAATTTTAAAATCATTTTGGTATTTTTAAAATGATTTTTACTGGATTTTATTGCACCAGTGGCACTCTTTGTTTTATTTAAATTTGTATGTATTTTACTTGATCTTACAAAAATGTTCATGTCGTAGAAAATCTTTTTCTGAAAATTTTGATATATTATATGCCTATATAATATTTTTATTTTTATTTGTTTTTATTTTGTTTGTCTGTGTTTTTTTTTAAAACCTTTCCTCCGACTAGGCCGGCCCAACTAGCCAGCCAGGCCCAGCCCAGCCGCGTCGTAATCGACCCTGTGCAGGTCTCCGTTGCCCGCAAGGGAGCGCCGCCGCCGGAGTCCGGCCGGACTCCGCGTCCACCTCGCGCCCCCTCCTCCACGCCACCTCCTCCCCTCGCCCTTTATAAGGCCGACCTCTACGCCCCTCGCCTCCTCCCCCCCTCGACTTCGCCGCCACCTCGCATCCCGCCGCAACCGCCGCCGACGGTGAGATCCGCGTCCGCTGCCGCGCCGCTCGACTCGCCACCGCACTTCGCCGTGCCCCGCCTGCACGTCCGTCGCCGCCCGCGCCTGGGTCCGACGCCGCGCAGCGCCACCGCCGACGTCGCCGACGCCCCGCTCGTCGGAGCCGCCCGCCGCCACTCGCCGGACACGCCCTAGCCGCCGGTTTTCGCCGACCGGACGGTTTCGTCGAACCGCCCGAACCGGTAATAAAACCGACCGGTTTTCGTTTCTTTTTTTCTATTTTTTGCTATTTAGTGAACGTTCATTAGTTAGCATCTTTAGCGAACGAAGTTCATTCGTTTAGGTTCGGCAGCGAGCGTTCGCTCAGTAGTTTTTCTTTTTTTATTTTCTGTCCAGGGACCTATTTGTATAATTTATTTACAGATTAGCCCCTGGTTCTCAAACGACCATAACTTTTTGCTCGTTAGTCAGAATTAGATGAAACCAACGTCCACTTCTTCGTTACAATCCCCTCTTTCCAGTAAAACAACTTAAACATATTTTTGAAAGTTTTAAAATTTGAATTGAAACAGTTTTGTATTTGAACTTCGTTTGATCGTAACTTGAGTTTCGTAGCTCCGTTTGAGTTGATTCTTTTTGCCAATCGAAGCTCTTGACCTAAACTTTCTGATAAGGCCAAATTGACATAATTTTGGTACAGTTAGAAATTGTTTTATGTTGCGAGAGTTATTTACTTTGGTTCTGATGTTTTCCGAATTGTCCTCTTCGTTCCCGATCTTTTGAGTGATTGCTTATGTGTGATTACCATTGCTTGCTTACCATAGATTGAAACAGAGTCTGACGAGTAGAACTATCAAGAGTTATGAGTGTGAATCATCTTCATCAACAGTACAGGAAAGTTCACACTTTGATCATACTTTTCATTACCCCATTTTTATGCATTAGTTTCAACCCTCAAACATTGCATGGTTAGGATCTGAATAACATGTGGGTTTTGGGAAGTAGATGAGGTAGTACCTATTGCCCTGTTTATATCAAACCATTGGGAGTTACTTCTACGTTTGCTTATATTGCTATGCTGTGCTCGTAGACGTGGATTGGATTTGAGATTTTTCCATGACAGATGTGAGATTGTTAATTAATGGTTCAACTTAAGGTGGCTACTTTAATTTACATCTGGGTGGATTGAGGCACCTGGAGAACCCAGTGTTGCCTGTATTTTTGGATATCCCGGAGTACCCGTGTGATCATCCTATGGACCGCCACCCAGACTCAAAGGGATCATGAGATTATTCATGCTAGAAACTTCTGTGTGCAGCCACAAGCCATTATGGGCTCTGGCATAGTTGAGTAAGTTGTATGAGCTCTTGAAGAGGTGGACTAGCAGATGTAGGGGAAAGTAGGTGTAACTGTCCACCCGGAGTAAAGAGTATTGTTTCTGAAAGACTGTGTCTCGGTCATCCGTTTCTCAAACACCGTGTAGTGCAAGAAATCAAGCGGAGGCGATCGAGTCTTGTGGGGAAAAGTGCGCAAACCTCTGCAGAGTGTACAGTCTCATCATGGTTAGCCGTGTCCCCGGTTATGGACATCTTGAGTATCTAGTTCTTGGATTATCATGTGAATCTCATCATCATGTTACTTAATTTAAATTTGATTGGGTTTAATCACGTTCTTAATTGGGATTGAGTTGGAGGTACCTTCTAAATGTTTAACAACCACCATGATAGCTAAATAAAATTTATTCCTTTGTTGTAGGAAAAAATTGGCTTTTCGCAAAACTGTAACCATAGAGCTATCCACCAGCCAAATATGCATGTAGTGATAGCCTTTATTCATCATTGCTCTATGGTGTGAATTTGCCAGTGCATTCAATGTACTGACCCTTTGTGGCTGCAACGTCTCATGTTGCAGGATTCTTACGACGAGTAAGTGATACATTAGGGTTACGATTTCTACACTCAACTTTGCCGTTGGTGTTGATGGGAATCCACAACCTTGTTACTTCCGCTATTTGGATTGAGGTAATAGTATTTACGTTATTTTATGCATGTGATTTACCTCTGTTATAAATCCTCGAGTACTGTGTGTGTCAACATACCGATCCAGGGATGACACTTAAGCACAGAGACTTGACCGTCTGAGGTCGGGTCGCTACAAGATGGTATCAGAGCACATGTTGACTATAGGACGTGACCCCTAGAAACTGGCAAGCCCATAGGAAGGATTTTCTCTAAAACTTTCTTTTTCAAAAAGATCTTTTACCTCTTTTCTCTTCTGAGCTTATTCAAACATTCCCTTTAAGTGAGACCATGCCCCTTTTCCCTTCAGACCACTCAAAGATTCGACTGATGAGACCACTCCAAGAAGTACAAGATATTGGACAACCACGACCACTATGGAATGAAGGGGATTTTACCGTGCATCTGAATAATGGAAACTACAACAGTTGAAGACTCCGAAGACTAGGAGAATTTGAAGGCTCTAAAGAATTCCCAGATTTTTATGACCTAGGAAGGCTACCCTTATGTAACTTGTGAGACTATGGAAGCTGTCAATATCCGAGATCAAGGTGTGTCTGAGAAAGACCGGAACATGAAGCAGTAGAACTCAAAGATTTTGTCAAGAAAACCCTAATGGAGGAAATATCAACTATGGAATGATAGCTCATGGCAATGACAAGGGAAGAAACACGGTTATCCATGATGTTAACGCCCGCTTATGCTATGGTCACCATGTTGAGTTAAGCATGATTTTCTTCGGAAGGATTGGATGGTAGAAGGTTGGTAGAGCACCTATCAGCAAAAGATGCAGTTTTAACCTTAGTTGATGTATCGCCAGGATCTGGAGTATTACATTAAGGAGTTTAAGATGGACTTGCAAGGATGCCGTATTTGACGAGAAATCATTCCGCGAAGAACTTAGGACCTAGAAGCTGAAGTAGCCAAACTGGAGGAACAAAACCTCGAGATACCAGAGATTCGTCAAGAACTGAAGGACAGTAGGACCGTGGTTCATGCCAAGGATGTTGAAACCCAGAAGTTTGGAACGCAACTCCAGAAATATTAAAGGACCCCACGAGAGACTTCGTGTCAACAGAGATGATCTGGCAAAAGAATTTGAGAAGGTCAAGCACGATCCGAAGAAGCTATCGGAGACCTAAGAAAGACTTGAAGAGTTTGATGACTTTGAAGATTTATTGACCTTTAGAAGACCAAACCCCTGTTATACCTACGTTAGATGCAACGTTTGTGAGCTCTCATTTGTTTGATGTTTTTCCCGACAGCCACGAATAAAATCTGTCTTTTCAAAACTATTGTTTGTATTGTGTGTATCCCTCCCTCTCTGTCTCTCCTATCCCACCCCAAAACCCATGGACCCCCATAGAGGAGGAATGGAGATGAGCTTGTATTGTCTGGACCGATGAGTCAATTGGAGACAGACCGATGGATTTAGAACATGGAGGATCATATGGAGAATGACCCTATAGCCGGAAAGGATATGACCCAGCCTGCTCTTCAGTGTTTTGAAGGAGGTGCTGCTACTTGGTGGAGGAAGTACCAAACCATCAATGGATGGCAAGGAGTAACCGCTTGGGAAGAATTTAAGTTGACTCTGCTAAAGTCTTGGCTTGTGTCCCAGAAATTGAGGCCTTATGGAAAGGATATGAAGAAACCTTGTGCATACAAGCTTTGTGGAGAAATAGGACACAACCATAAAGAAAACAAGGACGAATACCCTCATAATCGGAGGATTACCAAAGGAGTTAGCCGAGGATCTCAGGGAACTTCGGTTGGATATTGTTCCCAAAGGTTTTGTTGCAGCAAGGGAAGTTCAGTCTACATTGTTGGGAAAGATCCGTGAAGCTCAGAAGGATGACAAAGAGATTGCTGAGTTAAAAGAGAGGATGAGCAAAGGAAAGGCCAAAGGTTTTCCTAAGGATGAGCACGACACCTTATGGTTTGAGGACCGTGTATATGTGCCCAATAATGCAAAAGTCAGGAAGTTAATACTTCAGGAGGCTCATGACTCACCATACTCGATTCGCCTTGGAAACACCAAGATGTATTTGGATTTGAAGGAGCATTTCTGGTGGACTGGTATGAAGAAGGATATTGCGGAGTATGTAGTCGTAGGTGATGTATGCCAGAGAGTAAAGGCACAACATCAGAAGCCAGCAGGATTACTACAGCCTATGCCGATACCTGAATGGAAGTGGGATAAGCTTGGCATGGATTTCATTACCGGATTTCCCAGAACCCGATCGGGATATGATTCTATCTGGGTAGTAGTTGATTCGCTTGACCAAAGTGGCTCACGTTATCCCAGTGAAAACCACCTATACAAGTGCGAAGTTGGCCAAGATATATTTGACCAGGATCGTATGTCTGCATGGAATTCCGAGGACCATCGTATCAGATAGAGGAACACAGTTTACCTCAAAGTTTTGGAATCAGCTGCACCAGACTTTGGGTACTAGGCTAGAGTTCAGTACAGCCTTTCATCCGCAGACAGATGGATAGACCGAGAGAGTCAATCAGATTCCGGAGAACATGTTGAGAGCGTGTGCGCTAGATTATGGATCTAGTAGGGATGATAATCTACCTTACGCGGAGTTCTCATACAACAACAGTTACCAAGCCAGTTTGAAGATGGCCCCTTTTGAAGCTTTGTATGGGAGAAGGAGCCAGACACCGTTGATGTGGGATGAAGTTGAAGACCATCAGTTGTTTGGACCAAATGTGATCAAGGAGTCAGAAGAGAATGTTAAGTTGATTCGAGATAGACTGTGATGCGGAGCATCCTACGGTCATCCCCATGGACCTACCATCGTCTCATCAAGAGCCAAGAGGACCTATGACATGAGCACGAGCTAGAGCTCTCGAGAACGAGGTGACTTCCTTCCTTAGTGATATCACATATAATCCACTCGAGACATGGCTACTACCTAAGTCCGATATGCTATGCATGATTAGGTGTCAAGAGGAGCCTCCCGAGGATGCACGTGAAGACGGACAAGCCGCCAAGTCCATGGATGAAGAGAACCAACGGAAACGGGCAAGTTCACCTTCCAGGCCCCGGACATCCAGCCATGACCCCGGACATCTGGCCCCTGGAGCATCCACAGCAGCAGCAGCCTAGACGCCCAAGCCTACAGGGCCCGGACATCCGGCGTCCAGCCCGGACATCCAGCCAAAGCCCGAAAATCCGGCCAAAAGCCCGGACATCCGGCGCCACGCTACAGAACATCCAGAAGTTTTGCCCTCCAGCCCAGACATCCGGCCCCCAGCCCGGACATCCGGCCTCTCCTGAAGCCCCGGACATCCGGCCCGTCGCACGGACATCCGGCCACCCCTGTCTGCACACAGTAAGGGCCGAGGCCCGTGTACCCCTTCGACCCCCTAGACTATATATACTCCTTCTCCTCCATCTTTCTAGGGTTAGCATTGGTTTAGCTCATATGTGAGATAGAGCATTGCTCATCCATACGGATCTCCTCCTCGAGAGAGACTGCGGCCCCTCTTCGGAGACGATCCACGTTGGATTCAAGACCCCCTCTTGGGTGGCCCCCCTCAAGACCTCCTTTCGGAGAAGAACCGGTTACCTATGTATCGTCCCTTGTTGGATTTGGATCGTGTATCTCTTTGTGTTTCGAGGATCTAGCACATGTGTGATTGTTCTTGTTGGTTTGAGTGATTCTCTCGTGTCTTCCCCTCGTGTTTCCCCTCGTGTTCTTCATGTTCTTAGTTGGGATCCGCTCCTTTCGTGAAAGATCGGCTATATAGGGTTCCACCCTACATCATCTTGGTATCATGAGCCAGGTTGATCACGATTTCGGAGCCCCCTCTCTTTGTTTTCTAGCTTGATTTTGTTGTTTTTCGTCCTAACCCGAAAATTGCCCCACAAAAATAGCCCCATTTTTTTTGTGATTTGTTGGTGTGATGAAGTTTTGTTGGATTTGATCCGCGGATTTCGTGTGTTGCAGGTAGATCTAGCTTTTCCCCATCTTTTCCCCAATTTCCATCCACAAAATCTTCCGAATTTTCCCCCGGATTTGACCTCTCCACGCGCTGTTCATCCACAGATCCCAAGCCCGGACATCCGGCCCGACCAGCCCGGACATCCGGCCCCTGACAGCATCAACTCCATCCTCCACTCCGTTTACCGCCTAATTTTCGTCCAATTTTGTTCCGGAGCCCACATACACTTCCGCAAACCACCACCATTTCCGCATAGCACCACCATAGCCTTTCCCGTTACCAACTCCGACAATTTTGACCCATTTTGTTTTGAGAATTTGAGTTGTGGTTTCCGTATCCTATTGTGTTTCGGCTATCTAGGTACGGTTCGGCAACAACATCACCACCGCTCATCTGCGCCAAGGACTACTACGAACGGCTACATTGGTATCACCTTCACCTTCATATCATCTTGGTATAGCGATATCATCATACTCTCTTGCATTTGCATTGATAAACCCATGGCCTTACTTTTGCGTAGCTTACCCATCGAGACTAGCCTTTGAGTATTGCCGGCAACGTGACTTGTGCACATTAGTGTTCATACTTCACATAGCATACATTAGTTGCATATCTTGGTATCATCTCTTGTGTCACAAAAGTTGTCTTCGCATACACAATTGCTATCTTGGTTCGTGAAGCATTGCATGAGAAAAGAGCTCAAACAACAAAGAGCCAAACAAGCTTTTAAGCAAAAGGGAACGATAAGCAAAGAGCTTATAAGCAAGAACCATAGCATCATACAACATTAAGATTGTCATACTCGATCATCTTGGATCAAAGCATAGAAACATCATACATATAGCATACTTGGGATAGAAGTCATTGCATTTTTGCTTAGTAGGTTGTGCACAAGTTCGTATCCGCCTATTGTGCAATCGTGCTAGCGTCTCTCTAGTGTTGTGCAACAAGAGCATCTTGGTGGATTCCACATTTTGGCTCACCCTTGGTTGCCCAACCCCACTTATCTATTTGCGTGTGTGTTTCCGTGTACCATATCTTGCTATTGGTCTACTTGTTGCATTTGCAAATTTGTGAATCTTTTCCAACATTATTGAGTCTCACTTACAATTGCATCAAATTTTGTGCCACCATCCTAACCAAGCTCCACCATAAGCTTTTACTTGTGTAGGTGTGAGAACCGACAAGAATGGTACCAATTGTGCTATTTCCTTGCTACACATTGGAGTGATCTTTGATCCATTTTCAACATCGGTCAAGGTACATTTGGTATTGGTTCTTCTCTTTCTCCCACTCACATATCTTTGTTTGGAATGATGGATAGGCCAAGTACTTCTACCAATCCACTCTTCTTGGAGCAAGACGACGACATGTCATCCTACGTCACCAAGACTCAACTATTTGGTGCACACCGAGCTTTGCATCAAGAACAACTTGCTTTGGGCGATCGCATCGACAACCTCGCCACCGATCTACGACAATCTGAGCAACGTACAAGAGACTACTTCGACACATCCATGAGTTCCCTCAAAGAAGATATCCGAACCATGATGGTCCGCTCTTCTACAACTTCGTCCTCGTCAAGACGGAGCCGCTCAAGTCGACACTACGACGACACCATCTCCGGTTCAAGTACACCGACATCGAACACTCTTCGTCGTGCCGCGCGTCAAGACCGTCAAGCTAACCGCAATCCTCTACACGACACCGACTCTCAAGAGCATCGACATCGTCACAACCAAGCTGCTTTCGCACAAGCACAAGAACGGCAACGCCAACGACAACAAGAACAAGAGGAGCGAGCGCGACAACATCAAGATGCACAAGACGCCGAGGCGCAACGTCAAGAACGACAACTACGTGAAGCTCAAGCACTTGAGGCGCAACGTGCTCTTCAAGACTCAAGTCGTGCCGTAGCCAATCGAGGCCGACAAGCTCGACTACATCAAGAAGCACTTCACGACGAAGCTCAAGAAAGGATTTACGAAGCACGTGTGCATCGTCAAGCCCCTCGTCAAGATCGACAAGCTCCTCATCAAGATAGACAAGTTTCTCCTCAAGCGAGACAAGAACGTCAAGTCCATCGAGAGCAAGAAGACAATGGACCACCTCCTCGCCAAGAGCATCATGAGGAAGACAACCCTCCTCACCAAGAGCAACATGAGGAAGACAACCCTCCTCGCCAAGAGCGACATGAGATTGCCAATCCTCACCGACATGGGCGTCATCATCCCCTACCCCAACACAATGAAGAACAACGATATGGCAAGCTAAAGTTCACCATGCCCAAGTTTACCGGAAGCAATGACCCCGAAGAGTACATATCATGGGCATTGAAGGTTGACAAAATCTTCCGCTTGCACAACTACGAAGAAGAGAAGAAGATCGCAATGGCATCCCTCGAATTCCAAGACTACGTCCTCATTTGGTGGGAACAAGTCATTGAGCGCCATGCGGCAAGAGGTGAACCACCCATCACCACTTGGGCACAAATGAAGGATGTCATGAGAGCACGATTCGTGCCAAACTACTACAACCGCGACCTCTTCAAGAAACTCCAACAACTCAAGCAAGGAACCAAGAGCGTTGAAGAGTACTACAAGGAAATGGAGATTGCCATGATACGAGCCAATGTCAAAGAAGATGATGAGCAAACTATGGCACGTTTCTTGAATGGACTCAATCACCCTATCAAGAAGATTGCCGACTTCCAACCATACTCGAACCTCATCGAGCTAGTGCATCAAGCTACCAAAGCGGAACGGCAAGTACAAGACGACTTCAAGTATGCCAAGTTCTCATCCAAGTCCTATGGCCTCTCCAACAATCAAGCTTCGACGACTCCCACCACGAGCAATGGCGACAAGTCAAGTTACAAGAAAGCTTCGACAAGCTCAAGTCGTCCTCCTACTACAAGCAACTTCAAGCCGAAAGCTTCATCATCATCTACTCCAACCGATGAGACCATCAAGACAAGTTCCATCAAATGTTTCACATGCGGAGGCCGAGGCCACAAGTCCTTCGAGTGCACAAACAAGCGCACCATGATCCTCAACGACGACGGCACCTACGACTCCATGAGTGAAGGAGAAATGGAAGCTCTTGAGCAAGTGGCCATGCACCGACAAGTGAACAATGAAGAAGAAGATGATCACATCTTTTGTGACGAAGACTCAAGTCCCGCTCTTGTTGTCTCCAAGGTCTTGACTCTTCAACATCAACAAGACGAAGATCAAAGATGCCATATCTTCCACACAAAGGCCGGCATCAATGGACGGTCCGTCAAGGTCATCATCGATGGAGGGAGTTGCCATAACTTGGCAAGTGAAGAACTATGCTCCAAACTCCAATTGGTCAAGATGAAGCACCCGCACCCCTACAAGGTTCAATGGCTAAGCGACACCGGCACCATACAAGTCGAGCAGAGAGTACAAGTCTCTTTCAAGATCGGCGCCTATGAAGACACTTTGGAGTGTGATGTCCTTCCGATGACCGTGTGCCACCTCCTTCTTGGACGGCCATGGCAATTTGACCGAGGTGTCATTCACAATGGGCGTACAAATCACTATAGCTTCAAGATGAAAGGGAAAGAGTTTGTGCTACGTCCTATGTCTCCAAGCCAAGTGCTCGCCGACAAGCAAAACACCCATCGTGGAGAGAATAGTGAGAGAGTGAACCACCAAAAAGAGAGTGAGAACCACAAGCCCAAATTGAGTGCCTCCACGATGAGCGACAAGAAAAACTTAGTCCTATTTGCCACCAAACGTGAGATGAGAGAAGTGTGTGAGAACCCATCAAGTGTCCTACACTATGTCCTATTGTGCAAGGATGAGGCACCAAAAACTAACAACTCTCACGATCTACCTTTGGTGTTATCTTCTTTATTGCAGGAATTCCAAGATGTTTTCCCCGATGAGCTACCTCCGGGTCTACCTCCACTACGAGGCATTGAGCACCGAATTGATCTCATCCCCGGAGTGCCGCTTCCAAACAAAGCGCCCTACTGCGTCAACCCCGAAGAAACCAAAGAAATTCAAAGGCAAGTAAAGCATCTCATAGACCATGGACATGTGCGTGAAAGTTTGAGTCCTTGTGCCGTACCGGTCATTCTTGTGCCAAAACGAGACGGTAGCTTTCGCATGTGTTCCGATTGTAGACCTATCAATGCTATCACCGTTCGTTATAGGTATCCCATTCCACGCCTTGATGATATGCTTAATGAACTTTGCGGTGCCACTATCTTTTCCAAAATTGATCTTAAAAGTGGTTACTATCAAATCCGCATACAAGAGGGTGATGAATGGAAAACCGCTTTCAAAACAAAAATTGGTCTATATGAGTGGTTAGTCATGCCTATGGGTTTATCGGAAGCACCCGGTACTTTCATGCGTCTTATGCATTACGTGTTTCGCCCTTACATTGGTGAATTTGTTGTTGTCCACTTTGATGATATCCTTGTGTTTAGCAAATCTCTCAAAGAGCATGTCACCCACCTTCGCACCGTGCTACAAACTCTTCGAAAAGAGCAACTTTATGCTAATATGGAAAAATGCCTATTTGGTGTTGATAAGCTTGTTTTCTTGGGTTTCGTAGTATCTTCTATGGGTGTTCATGTTGATGAATCTAAGATCAATGCTATTAAAACTTGGCCCCAACCAACCAATTTGCAACAAGTGCGTAGTTTTCTTGGTTTAGCCGGTTTCTATCGCAGATTTGTGAACGATTTTAGCACCATTGCTTCACCTTTGCATGCTTTGAGTAAGAAAAATGCACCGTTTGTTTGGGGAACATCTCAAGATATCGCTTTCAATGAGCTTAAGAATTTGCTTACTCATGCTCCCGTGCTTGCATTACCCAACTTTGACAAACCTTTCGAAATTCATTGCAATGCTAGTGGTAATGGCATAGGAGGTGTGTTAACGCAAGAGAAGTGCCCAATTGCTTATTTTAGTGAGAAACTCTCCGGAGCGCAACTCAATTACCCTATCTATGACAAAGAGCTATATGCTTTGGTGCGAGTTTTGCATGAATGGGAACATTACCTGCGCCCTCATGAGTTCATCATCCATACCGACCATGAAACGCTTAAATACCTTAAGGGTCAAACTAAGTTGAACAAGCGTCATGCTAAATGGAGTGAGTTCATTGAGTCGTTTCCTTATGTCATCAAGTATATTAAAGGTAAGGAAAATGTTGTGGCGGATGCACTTTCCCGTATATGCCTGCTTGTTAATCAACTTGAGTTAAATGTCATTGGCTTTGAGCATATAAAAGACTTGTATGAGCATGATCCTACATTTTCTATTCCTTATGCCAAGTGTTTGACGCATACTTCTGGGGATCGATACTACATCAAACATGGATATCTTATGGGAGCTAACAAACTTTGCATCCCCGAGTCCTCTGTTCGCTTGTTGCTTTTGCAGGAATCTCATGGAGGCGGACTCATGGGACACTTTGGACGCGACAAGACATTTGCTACGCTCTCCAAGAACTACTTTTGGCCCAAGATGTTCCGCGACGTCAATCGCTTCACCAACCGATGCTCTACATGTCGCAAAGCTAAGTCCAAAGCTCAATCTCATGGTCTCTATATGCCACTTCCAATTCCATATCACCCATGGGAAGACATTAGCATGGACTTTGTGCTTGGTTTGTCTAGAACTCGAAATGGCAAGGATTCCGTTTTTGTTGTTGTGGACCGATTCTCCAAAATGGCACATTTCATTCCTTGCAACAAGATAGACGATGCTTCACATGTTGCAAATTTGTTTTGTAGGGAAATCTTGCGCCTTCATGGAGTGCCAAAGACGATTGTCTCGGACCGCGACGTCAAGTTCTTGAGTTACGTTTGGAAGACATTGTGCGCCAAGCTCGGAATCAAGCTTTTTTTCTCTTCGGCATACCATCCACAAACCGACGGCCAAACGGAGGTGACCAACCGCACGCTCTCCACTCTACTACGCGTGTTGATAAAGAAGAACATCAAGGAGTGGGAGGAGTGCCTACCCATCGCCGAGTACGCCTACAATCGTGCAAGACATTCCACTACCGGCAAGTCCCCCTTCAAGGTCGTCTATGGCTTCAACCCATTGTCTCCATTGGACATTCTACCTCTACCGCTACAAGAGCGCACAAACATGGACGCGAGTGCCCGAGTCAACTTCCTCAAGAAGATGCACGAAGATACAAGAAACACCATCGCGCGCCAAGTACAACGACTCGCGACCAAGCTCAACGTCAACAAGCAACCCATGATGTTCAATGTTGGAGATCTTGTGTGGCTACACCTTCACAAGGGTCGCATCCCCAAGGAACGCAAGTCCAAGCTACTACCCCGAGCGGATGGACCCTTCAAGGTGCTTGCACGCTACAACAACAACGCATACAAGATCGACATCCCACGCGACAAGTACTCCGTGAGCGACATCTTCAACATCAAAGATCTATCCCCGTACCATGGTGATGAGGATTTCGATCCGAGGTCGGATCTTTCCCAAGGGAGGGGAGATGATGCGGAGCATCCTACGGTCATCCCCATGGACCTACCATCGTCTCATCAAGAGCCAAGAGGACCTATGACACGAGCACGAGCTAGAGCTCTCGAGAACGAGGTGACTTCCTTCCTTAGTGATATCACATATAATCCACTCGAGACATGGCTACTACCTAAGTCCGATATGCTATGCATGATTAGGTGTCAAGAGGAGCCTCCCGAGGATGCACGTGAAGACGGACAAGCCGCCAAGTCCATGGATGAAGAGAACCAACAGAAACGGGCAACTTCACCTTCCAGGCCCCGAACATCCGGCCATGACCCCGGACATCCGGCCCCTGGAGCATCCACAGCAGCAGCAGCCCAAACGCCCAAGCCTACAGGGCCCGGACATCCGGCGTCCAGCCCGGACATCCGGCCAAAGCCCGAAAATCCAGCCAAAAGCCCGGACATCCGACACCACCCTACAGAACATCCAGAAGTTTTGCCCTCCAGCCCGGACATCCGGCCCCCAGCCCAGACATCCGGCCTCTCCTGAAGCCCCGGACATCCGGCCCGTCGCCCGGACATCCGGCCACCCCTGTCTGCGCACAGTAATGGCCGAGGCCCGTGTACCCCTTCGACCCCCTAGACTATATATACTCCTTCTCCTCCATCTTTCTAGGGTTAGCATTGGTTTAGCTCATATGTGAGATAGAGCATTGCTCATCCATACAGATCTCCTCCTCGAGAGAGACTGCGGCCCCTCTTCGGAGACGATCCACGTTGGATTCAAGACCCCCTCTTGGGTGGCCCCCTCAAGACCTCCTTTCGGAGAAGAACCGGTTACCTATGTATCGTCCCTTGTTGGATTTGGATCGTGTATCTCTTTTTGTTTCGAGGATCTAGCACATGTGTGATTGTTCTTGTTGGTTTGAGTGATTCTCTCGTGTCTCCCCCTCGTGTTTCCCCTCGTGTTCTTCGTGTTCTTAGTTGGGATCCGCTCCTTTCGTGAAAGATCGGCTATATAGGGTTCCACCCTACATCAGACTGAAGGTAGCTCAGTCCAGGCAGAAGAGTTATGCAGACTCAAAAACGCAAGGAGGTAGTCTATGAAATTGGAGACAGAGCATGTCTTCGTGTGTCCCCTCTGCGAGGAGTTAAACGATTTGGAGTTAAGGGAAAGTTAGCCCCGAGATTTGTAGGACCATACCGAGTTTTGTACCGTATGAGAGAAGTGGCCTACAAGTTGGAGTTACCCGAAGGACTGTCAGGAGTTCATGATGTGTTTCACGTTTCCTAGTTGAAGAAGTGCCATGCAGAGATGGCCAATATTATTCTGTGAGGAGATCTGGCCCATGGATAAGATAATGATATTCCACGAAGTGGACTACGGAAAAACTAAGTACGAGATTTATCTCGATATGTGGGATTCCCGAAGGATATGAAGAGATGAAGTATTATTGGATATAAAGGAGGTATAATGTTGGTAATATGGAGCAATTGTAAATCCATGATGAGTCCGAGTAATCACGTCTTAGTTTGGTGCCAATAGAAGGAAGAAGGACAATAAAATTGGATGGATTTAAGAATGCTAGGAAGCTGGATGTTGGAATAAGGATCAGTTGCCCTGATGATGAATTCAAGGTTTGCAAGTGATGAGATGGGCCATAACCCACAGGCCCCAGGACCTGCCAAGAAGCAAGCACACTCTTGCTGAAGGAAAAACCCTGGAAGAAGTTACGATTTTATCGATAGACGATCTTATAGGAGTAACGCAAAACCTGAGAGTTGTGAAGGAAAGATAGATGTTTGTTTGGCTTGCAGAATCTATGGATATATCCGAACTTGGTTCGTTGACAAGAGAAATTCTGCAATGCTTGTGAGGATGACCGAGTGTTAGAATGCGAGATTCGCTAAACCGTATACAAGGTAATGATTTGGGTGCGGGATGGATTGATCACCATACCGACTTACTCTTATTATTCGCCTTGCTATGTGGGATGGTAAATCTGAGTGACTTACCTATAGTAGGGAGATGACGATCAAAACCTTGTTTAAACCTTAGAATGGTATAAGTATTTTTCCCTTGTACAAGGCAGCTTTTGCCAACCGTAGGTTATACGGTGAGGATCAACCCAGACCCATTTCCTGCAGGAGAAACCATAAATTGTTGACCACCATGAGATATCGATAGTTGTTTAGTATTGGCGCCAGACCCGTCAGCTAAGAAGACCCAGTCTCTGAACAACCTTACCAAGAAAAAGGATAGAAGAATTGAGGAAAAGGTTATGCCCCTACCGGAAGAGCCCAGAGAAGGAATTTTCCCGAGAATCTGAGAAGACCGACCCTGTCAACAAAAAGGATGGAGTATATGAGTTTTGATGGAACCGTAACAATGTTTCTAAGGGTGGTAGCACCCCAGACCCCCTCAGATGATCGATGGATTTTGAGAAGACCCCGAGCCTAACCTATTTCTTTCTAGCCTCTCTGAATCTCGAGGACGAGATTCATTTTAAGGGTGGTAGGTTTGTAACATCCCAAAATTCTAAATTTTGGAATGTTATATTAAATAGATAGATTTGATTGATTGTTGTGTGATTGATTGAGTGAAATTCGAAACTTTTTGAAAGTTAAATGAGAGGGAATAAAAGGACTTTCCCAAACTTTCATTTTTGCATTTTATGATCTCCGTGAATTCAAATTCTTTTCACCACAAAACCCTGGAGAGAAGATGACATGACTTCTTCCATTTATTTAGATGACAAGGGGTGTTGAAAATATTTGAATTTCATTTGAGAATATTCCCAATTCTTAAACTTTATGCAACTCAATGATTTTCACGAGCGAAGATAAAATGACTTCTTCAAAACATATGAAATATGAGTTGGGAGTTTCAAAGGATCAAATTCAAAGTCCTTTTGGAATTATTTTCAATTTGGAGTTATTTGGATTTTATTCAAATTATTTTTCTCCAAAAATAAAACATATGGAAAATAGGGTAACATGATTCCCTACAGTAGAAAATAGGAGAGAAATAAATTTGAAATCATTTTGGTATTTTTAAAATGATTTTTATTGGATTTTATTGCACCAGTGGCACTCTTTGTTTTATTTAAATTTGTGTGTATTTTACTTGATCTTACAAAAATGTTCATGTCGTAGAAAATGTTTTTCTGAAAATTTTGATATATTATATGCCTATATAATATTTTTATTTTTATTTGTTTTTATTTTGTTTGTCTGTGTTTTTCTTTTTTTTTAAAACCTTTCCTCCGACTAGGCCGGCCCAACTAGCCTGCCAGGCCCAGCCCAGCCGCGTCGTCACCGACCCTGTGCAGGTCTCCGTTGCCCGCACGGGAGCGCCACCGCCGGAGTCCGGCCGGACTCCGCGTCCACCTCGCGCCCCCTCCTCCACGCCACCTCCTCCCCTCGCCCTTTATAAGGCCGACCTCGACGCCCCTCGCCTCCTCCCCCCTCGACTTCACCGCCACCTCGCATCCCGCCGCAACCGCCGCTGAGGGTGAGATCCGCGTCCGCCGCCGCGCCGCTCGACTCGCCACCGCACTTCACCGTGCCTCGCCTGCACGTCCGCCGCCGCCCGTGCCTGGGTCCGCCGCCGCGCAGCGCCACCGCCGACGCCCCGCTCGCCGGAGCTGTCCGCCGCCACTCACCGGACACGCCCTAGCCGCCGGTTTTCGCCGACCAGACGGTTTCGTCGAACCGCCCGAACCGGTAATAAAACCGACCGGTTTTCGTTTCGTTTTTTTCTGTTTTTTTGCTATTTTAGTGAACGTTCATTAGTTAGCATCTTTAGCGAACGAAGTTCCTTCGTTTAGGTTCGGCAGCGAGCGTTCACTCAGTAGGTTTTTTTTTCTGTCCAGGGACCTATTTGTAGAATTTATTTACAGATTAGCCCCTAGTTCTCAAACGACCATAACTTTTTGCTCGTTAGTCGGAATTAGATGAAACCAATGTCCACTTCTTTGTTACGATCCCCTCTTTCCAGTAAAACAACTTAAACATATTTTTGAAAGTTTTAAAATTTGAATTCAAACAGTTTTGTTTTTGAACTTCGTTTGATCGTAACTTGAGTTTCGTAGCTCCGTTTGAGTTGATTCTTTTTGCCAATCGAAGCTCTTGACCTAAACTTTCTGATAAGGCAAAATTGACATAATTTTGGTACTGTTAGAAATTGTTTTATGTTGCGAGAGTTATTTACTTTGGTTCTGATGTTTTCCGAATTGTCTTCTTCGTTCTTCCCGATCTTTTGAGTGATTGCTTATGTGTGATTACCATTGCTTGCTTACGATAGATTGAAACGGAGTGTGACGAGTAGAACTATCAAGAGTTATGAGTGTGAATCATCTTCATCAACAGTACAGGCAAGTTCACACTTTGATCATACTTTTCATTACCCAGTTTTTATGCATTAGTTTCAACCCTCAAACATTGCATGGTTAGGATCTGAATAACATGTGGGTTTTGGGAAGTAGATGAGGTAGTACCTATTGCCCTGTTTATATCAAACCATTGGGAGTTACTTCTACGTATGCTTATAATGCTATGCTATGCTCGTAGACGTGGATTGGGTTTGAGATTTTTCCATGACAGATGTGAGATTGTTAATTAATGGCTCAACTTAAGGTGGCTACTTTAATTTACATCTGGGTGGATTGACGCACCCGGAGAACCTAGTGTTGCCTGTATTTTTGGATATCCCGGAGTACCCGTGTGATCATCCTATGGACCGCCACCCAGACTCAAAGGGATCATGAGATTATTCATGCTCAGCCACAAGCCATTATGGGCTCTGGCATAGTTGAGTAAGTTGTGTGAGCTCTTGTAGAGGTGGACTAGCAGATGTAGGGGAAAGTAGGTGTAACTGTCCACCCGGAGTAAAGAGTATTTTTTGTGAAAGACTGTGTCTCGGTCATTCGTTTCTCAAACACCGTGTAGTGCGAGAAATCAAGCGGAGGCAATCGAGTCTTGTGGGGAAAAGTGCGCAAACCTCTGCAGAGTGTACAATCTAATCATGGTTAGCCGTGTGCCCGGTTATGGACATCTTCAGTATCTAGTTCTTGGATTATCATGTGAATCTCATCATCATGTTACTTAATTTAAATTTGATTGGGTTTAATCACGTTCTTAATTGGGATTGAGTTGGAGGTACCTTCTCAATGTTTAACAACCACCATGATAGTTAAATAAAATTTATTCCTTTGTTGTAGGGAAAATTGGCTTTTCGCAAAACTGTAACCATCGAGCTGTCCACCAGCCAAATATGCATGTAGTGATAGCCTTTATTCATCATTGCTCTATGGTGTGAATTTGCCAGTGCATTCAATCTACTGACCCTTTGTGGCTGCAACGTCTCATGTTGCAGGATTCTTATGACGAGTAAGTGATACGTTAGGGTTATGATTTCTACACTCAACTTTGCCGTTGGTGTTGATGGGAATCCACAACCTTGTTACTTCCGCTATTTGGATTGAGGTAATAGTATTTACGTTATTTTATACATGTGATTTACCTCTGTTATAAATCCTCGAGTACTGTGTGTGTCAGCATACCGATCCAGGGATGACACTTAAGCACAGAGACTTGACCGTCTGAGGTCGGGTCGCTACAAAATCGGAGAAGTTCGTCTTCATAGGATACCCAAAAGAAACTGTTGGGTACACCTTCTATCACAGATCCGAAGGCAAGATCTTTGCTGCTAAGAATGGGTCCTTTCTAGAGAAGGAGTTTCTCTCGAAAGAAGTGAGTGGGAGGAAAGTAGAACTTGATGAGGTAATTGTACCTTCTCTCGAATTGGAAAATAGCTCATCATAGAAATCAGTTCTAGTGATGTCTACACCAACTAGAGAGGAAGCTAATGATAATGATCATGAAACTTCAGATCAACTTACTACCAAACCTCGTAGGTCAACCAGAGCACGTTCCGCCACCTAAGTGGTACAGTAGTCCTGTTCTGGAAGTCATGTTACCAGACCATGACGAACCTACGAACTATGAGGAAGCAATGATGAGCCCAGATTCCACAAAATGGCTTGAGGCCATGAAATCTAAGATAGGATCCATGTATGAGAACAATGTATGGACTTTTTTGACTTGCCCGATGATCGGTGAGCCATAGAGAATAAATGGACCTTCAAGAAGAAGACTGACGCTGATGGTAATGTTACTGTCTACAAAGCTCGACTTGTTGCGAAAGGTTTTCGACAAGTTCAAGGAGTTGACTATGATGAGACTTTCTCGCCCGTAGCGATGCTTAAGTCTGTCCAAATCATGTTAGCAATTGCCGCATTTTATGATTATGAAATCCGGCAAATGGATGTCAAAACTGCATTCCTTAATAGAATTCTTAAAGAAGAGTTGTATATGATGCAACCAAAAGGTTTTGTCGATCCTAAAGGTGCTAACAAAGTGTGCAAGCTCCAGCGATCCATTTATGGACTGGTGCAAGCATCTCGGAGTTGGAATGTATGCTTTGATGAGGTGATCAAAGCATATGGTTTTATACAAACTTTTGGAGAAGCCTGTATTTACAAGAAAGTGAGGGGAGCTCTGTAGCATTTCTAATATTATATGTGGATGACATATTGTTGATTCGAAATGATATAGAATTTCTGGATAGCATAAAAGGATACTTGAATAAGAGTTTTTCAATGAAAGACCTCGGTGAAGCTGCTTATATATTGGGCATCAAGATCTATAGAGATAGATCAAGACGCTTAATTGGACTTTCACAAAGCACATACCTTGATAATGTTTTGAAGAAGTTCAAAATGGATCAGTCAAAGAAAGGGTCCTTGCCTCTGTTACAAGGTGTGAAGTTGAGTCAGACTCAATGCCCAACCACTACGGAAGATATAGAGAAAATGAAAATCATTCCCTATGCCTCAGCCATAGGTTCTATCATGTATGCTATGCTGTGTACCAGACCTGATGTGTGCTTTGCTATAAGTCTAGTAGGGAGGTACCAAAGTAATCCAGGAGTGGATCACTGGACAGCGGTCAAGAACATCCTGAAGTACCTGAAAAGCACTAAGGATATGTTTCTCATTTATGGAGGCGACAAAGAACTCGTCGTAAATGGTTACATCGATGCTAGCATTGACACTGATCCGGATGACTCTAAGTCACAAACCGGATACGTATTTATATTGAATGGTGGAGCTGTCAGTTGGTGCAGTTCCAAGCAAAATGTCATGGCGGGATCTACGTGTGAAGCGGAGTACATAGCTGCTTCGAAAGCAGCGAATGAAGGAGTCTGGATGAAGGAGTTCATATCCAATCTAGGTGTAATACCTAGTGCATCGGGTCCAATGAAAATCTTTTGTGACAATACTGGAGCAATTGCCTTGGCGAAGGAATCCAGATTTCACAAAAGAACCAAACACATCAAGAGACGCTTCAACTCCATCCGTGATCAAGTCAAGGAGGGAGACATAGAGATTTGCAAAATACATACGAATCTGAATGTGGTAGACCCGTTGACTAAGCCTCTTCCACGAGCAAAACATGATCAGCACCAAGACTCCATGGGTGTTAGAATCATTACAACGTAATCGAGATTATTGACTCTAGTGCAAGTGGGGGACTGAAGGAAATATGCCCTAGAGGCAATAATAAAGTTGTTATTTTATATTTCCTTATATCATGATAAATGTTTATTATTCATGCTAGAATTGTATTAACCGGAAACTTGATACATACATAGACAAAACACCATGTCCCTAGTAAGCCTCTACTAGACTAGCTCGTTGATCAAAGATGGTCAAGTTTCCTAACCATAGACATGTGTTGTCATTTGATGAACAGGATCACATCATTAGGAGAATGATGTGATGGACAAGATCTATCTGTTAGCTTAGCATATTGATCGTTCAGTTTTATTGCTATTGCTTTCTTCATGTCATATACATATTCCTTTGACTATGAGATTATGCAACTCCCGGATACCGGAGGAATACCTTGTGTGCTATCAAATGTCACAACATAACTGGGTGATTGTAAAGATGCTCTATAGGTATCTCCGAAGGTGTTTGTTGGGTTGGCATAGATCAAGATTGAAATTTGTCAGTCCGAGTATCGAAGAGGTATCTCTCGGCCCTCTCGGTAATACACATCATAAGCTTGCAAGCAAACGACTAAGGAGTTAGTCATGAGGTGATGTATTACAGAACGAGTAAAGAGACTTGCCGGTAACGAGATTGAACTAGGTATGAAGATACCAACGATCGAATCTTGGGCAAGTAACATACCGATAGACAAATGGAAATACGTATGTTGTCATAAGGTTTGACCGATAAAGATCTTCGAAGAATATGTAGGAGCTAATATGGGCATCCAGGTTCCGCTATTGCTTATTGACCAAAGAGGTGTCTCGGTCATGTCTACATAGTTCTTGAACCTGTAGGGTCCGCACGCTTAACGATCGTTGAGGATATAGTACTATATGAGTTATGTATGTTGGTGACCGAATGTTGTTTGGAGTCCTGGATGAAATAACGGACATGACGAGGAGCTCCGGAATGGTCCGGAGGTAAAGATTGATATATAGGATGATATGGTTCGGCCAAGGTGTGAAGCCCAGAAGGCTTTAGGTCGGTGCAAAAGGTGTTTTGCGGAGGCCAGGGGCCAAACGCCGGAGACCCTGGCGTCTGGCCCTGGGCCGGACGCCTAGGCCCATGGCGTCTGGGCCAGATGCCAAGGACTGTGGCGTCTGGTCCTGGAAGTCCGAGAAGGACTCTTCCTTGCGGGAAAAACTGACTTTGAGGAGGCTTTTACTCCAAGTTGCGACCCCAAGGCTCAACGTATAAATAGAGGGGCAGGGCTAGCACCTGGAACACATCAAGAAACACCAAGCCATGTGCCGGCAACCCCGTCTCTCTAGTTTATCCTCTGTCATAGTTTCCGTTGTACTTGGCGAAGCCCTGCGGAGATTATTCTTCACCAACACCGTCACCACGCCGTCGTGCTGCCAGAACTGATCTACTACTTCGTCCCTCTTGCTGTATCAAGAAGGCGAGGACGTCATCAAGCTGAACGTGTGCTGAACGCGGAGGTGACGTACTTTCGGTACTTGACGGGGATGGATCGTGAAGCTGTACGACTCATCAACCGCGTTGATAAACGTTTTCTATTTGCGATCCTCAAGGGTATGAAGATGCTCTCCCCCTCTCGTTGCTATGCATCTCCTAGATAGATCTTGCGTGAGCGTAGGAAATTTTTCAAATTGCATGCTACGCTTCCCAACAGATACATCAAACATGGTTTAGATTTTAGTTGCATGTGCGATGCGGGGCATACGGTTCAGTTCAATGAACTGTTTGCGATGAGGCATAGAGTTCACTCGGATTAATTGTTTGTGATTACGCAACACAACAGAAATAGTCAGCCAGATCAAGGTGTCTGCGATTGAAGACATACACTTCACATGGATGAACTGTTTGCGATTAGGCAACACAACAGAAACGGTTAGCCAGATGAAGGTGTCTGCGATTGACGGCATACACTTCACGCGGATGAACTGTTTGCGATTAGCCACAATAAACAAAAACAGTTAGAAACATCAATGTGTGTGCGCTAGACGGACACACATTATAATTAAAATAAGCATGCGCGATGGTAATAACAAGCGCGCACGGTTGATGGAACAAGACGTGTGCTGACATCGCCTATTGCGGTGCACCCTAGGGTGCAAACGCCACGTACACGGCCGAGAACACGTTCCCACGTTGCGCCATTCGGGAATAGTGCCTCACTTAGAAATTAGAACCGTCAATAAATTTTGAGCTTGCGTCCCGTCACATTCCAAATTACTACCATGCTATATTTAATTGCAAACCTGCTCACACCGATCAAAAGCTAAACGGTTTCCCACTTTATAGCATATTAGTACTCAGCTATAAATACTACCTACTCCAAGATGACTGCACATTCCGCCTCAACTCCTCATCCACAAAAACAAACAAGTCTTTCATCATGGTTCCCTTGCGTCTGCCATGGGCATGAGTTCTGGGTCAAGAGATTGCTACCAGGGAGAGGCGAGCATGGAAGCGGAAGCACGAGAGATGTCCTGCCTCACCGCAAAAGCAGCCGACATGCCCCGCCGTGCCGCCGTAGCAGCATAGAGGTCCCGCCGCGCCGCCGAAGCAGCACAGAGGTCTCGCCGCACCGTCGATGCAGCAGACTAGTCAGGCCGCGCCGCGGAAGCAGCAGAGATGTCCCGTCGCGCCGCGAATGCAGCAGAGATGTCCTCCAACATCGCGGCGGCCCGGGGAAATGTCTCGCGGGTACGCGAGGACTCTCACAGGCGCATGCGCGCTATGCTCGATGACCTGCTGGGTCGGATCTATGGCTGGATGAAGCTGCAGGACGAGATGAATGCCTTGTTTGGAAATGCTAACGGCGTCATCTGAGGACTAGGGGAGGACAAGGCGAAGCTCCGCACCGAGCGCGACCTGCTGAGGGCGAACATCGCCGGAAGGGTGAAGGAACACGAGGATAACACTGCCTTGTTGAAGCAGACGGACGTCATCCTCAAGAACCTTATGGACGAGAATGCCATGCTCCACATCAAGCGCGAAAGGCTGGTGGAGGAATACGTGGATGCTGCCAAGCAGCGTGTTGAGGACATGAAAGAGATCATTGCCGCTCGCTGCGATAACTAGTCTCCGCGGCCTGCAGCGCATCAAGAAAGTAGAGATCAGTGAGCCAGATCGTTGTCTTCCTTCTTCTTTTGCCTTTGTGTATTTCGGGCATTGCCGCATGTGGCTTTTTTAATTATCTTCCTAAATATGTAAGACAATTATTATCCACTGTCATTGTCCTTATAGTCATCAGTCTTGCTATAAGTCGCAGTCGATGCTATATAGGTCTGTCGGATCTTACATCAAGACCCGTGCAAAACTTTCTTTTCAGATTTTTTCTCTCTCTTAAATCGCAGTCGAGTGAGACATACACACGTCATTAAACAGGAGCTCGGGCGCCATTAATGGAGACGTTGTGAGAGAGGTGGGTGGCAGATGGAGGTCAAAGGGCTCTCCTCCCAATAAGCATGCGCAGGGGTCTGGTCGCACGCCTCCCGTACTCAAATAGCTACCCCGCACGGCACCTCCTAGCCAATAAAAAAAGGGACGTGTGGTGGCACATAAATGGTAAGTAGAACTCCCATGCTTCCAATAATACTTGTGTTTCAGATTGTAATGTGACAACACTTGTTCCAAAATGACTTTGTTGATTGTTAATGTGTGCACCTTTGCAAATCGGACAAAGCATTTACCACAGCATGTTGGTGCCATGTCATGACACCATGCCAAGTTTCATGATTTTCAGGCGAGTTTTGGATTTACAGGAATTTTAAAACCAAGTTTCTCGATGTTTCCGAACGAGCCACAATGCCCAGGTGTTTGAATACCATTCCCATTTCTTACATGGGACCTAGATATTCGCCCAAGTACACATAAATGATTTTTCAGCTAATTTGAGCGCACTGGAGCAGGTGCTTGTAGTTCAAATTTGAATTATCTGCATTAAATGCCTGGAAACTCAATTAATGTATAAAAAAGACCAAACAAACCCGGGTTCATAATTTAGCATGAAACTCCTATTGGTCTAAGCTGCCTCTGAAAAAAAACAAGGCGGGACAAGGCAGTTGAGGGAGTTATGGACTAAGGGGTCCTCGGGGCGTCGGCCCATTGAGTATGGGCCGGACTGGTGAAGCCGTATAGCGACGGGAGATCTATGAAGCCGTGGTGTGTGCTCCAAGTCAAGGATAAGCAGGATCTCTTTATTCCTTATTGTAATCTATCTCCGCTAACCCTAGCCCTACCTGTGTCTATATAAACCGAGGGTTGTAGTCTTTAGGACGAGAGCTATTTCCTCACCTCATCAACTTAGGGTTTAGCTCATGCTGATCTCGAGGTAGATCTACTCTGTAAACCATACTATACATCCAATATAATCAAGCAGGACGTAGGGTATTACCTCTTCGAGAGGGCCCGAACTTGGGTAAACACCATTTTCGTCGTCCCTTGTTCCCCATCGATCTCAGATCCACAGTTCGGGACTCCTACCCCGAGGTCTGCCGGTTTTGACACCGGCATTGGTGCTTTCATTGAGACTTCCACTCTTGGATCGCCAGCAGAATCGATGGCTCAACCGGTCATTAGAGACCACACCGCACCAAGGGCTTCCCTCATCTTGTTCGGCGACATATTAGTGCACGCCGATCCTACTCTTCACCCCGGCTAGATCGAAGGCTTCGCCCCCATGAAGGGACTCGCTGGTTCAGGGGCATCAACACCGGGGCCAGCAGACCTACAAGAACCAAGTATCTCTCGACGTCCGGCCTTGGAGCCTGACCCCAACAGACCGACCACGAGATCTCCCGCCAAATCGCCGGAGTGTCGGGCACCCCCGTGTGCCCAGCCGATAGACCACTTGGCAAGTCTATTCCATGCAATGGGAATCTCCATTGTCAGGCCCACGGCCTATGATCGGATCGGGCTTAAATCCGACGACCGAGAAATCAACACCCCTCCGGTCACGAACGTCGTCGCCACCGTCGAAGAGGCCCAGGAGAGGCCATAGCCTTACAAGCTAAGACCAGTGTACACTCGAGTCCCTAGCTCGGAGTCAGACACCAGCCCAGAAATACATCTGGACTTGAGCCCCAGTGCAAGATCCGACCTCGAGCCGATCCAGCCACACACTAGTCCGGATCCAAGCCCTGCGCGATCGAAACCGAACATGGCTTAACCACCTATCAAGGATAGTCCGGGTCCGCCGCAGGGAGGAATCCCAAATTTTTCCCACCCACTCACCATACGGAATATTCCCAGGATTCGAGAAATCCGGATATATGGGACCTCATGTATGTCAAGAAGCTGCCAATCGAAACAGTCCATCATTATTGGGCCAGGTTTCTCCTTGGAAAAAATAGGATGGCATCATGCTGCGACAAGGAGGTAATCAAAGCTTTCTAGTTCAACTGCAAGGACGAGGGCCTCTTAAACACCCTCGCACGTCGCCAAATTCATAGCTTCACCAAACTACCAGATATGGTACACAAGTATTGCACCATGGAGAACATGTGGAGGGCACAACAGATGAACATGGGGCCACCGCCGGCCACGCAACACAGACAGTCTCGCATCAAACGAGCATACACACATCGATCGCCAGAACACGAGCCCGACGAAAAGAAAACTAGGCCCAGATCAGTGCTGGACGAATTACTGGATAAACCATGCCCAATACACTCCGTCCATCTAGATGCAAATCCAACCCACAAACTTCGAGCCTGTTGGGTGGTGAGACAAGTAGCCAAACATGGCGAGTCAATCTTGGGCCTTACACCTCCAGATAAACAGTTCACAGCTTCACCATAGAACCACAATGTCCATATATCAAGTGACGACCGCACAGCCATGGGCAGCCACGCCTATCGCCTTTCGACGAGAAGGACGAGCAAGCCCCCATAACAACCACGCACCAGCCGCACTGGTCCCCGAACCCATTGTCGATGGTTTTCGGCTGAGAAAAGTGTTGATGGACGATGGCAGCAGCCTCAACCTCATTTATGAGGATACTCTCGATAAGATGCAGTTCAACAGGTCTCGCATCAAACACAGTCATACCACATTCCAAGGTATAATACCCGGTAGGGAGGCACGCTGCTCGAGACGCATAACCCTGGACGTTGTGTTCGGCTCACCTGTTAACTACAGATCCGAACCCTTCTAGTTCACATTGTGCCTTTCCACAGCGGGTACCACGCACTGCTAGGACGTGAGGCATTCTAGAGGTTTCAGGCCATAGCACATTACGGGTATATGAAACTCAAGATGCCAGGGCCCAACGGGGTAATCTCACTCAACAGCGACCCAAGCAAAGTCTTGCGAGCCGAAAACAAGATGGCATCCCTTGCCCTAGAGGCACTATCCGAAGCCCTCGCGGTTGAAGAGTTGACAACATTACGCAATAAAGTCAACATGGACGACGTGTTCCTTAGTAAAAGACAAAAATCCACGCCATTCAAGCCAGCGGAAGAAATAGTCAAATTCCAAGTACACCCAACAGATCCCAATAAAACGGCGTCTATAGGAGCACAACTGGACCCCGCAGTCGACGAGGCACTAAGAGCATTCCTACGTGAAAACTGGAAAATATTCGCCTGGCACCCCTCGGACATGCCAGGAATCCCACGCAGTGATGTAGGGTGGAACCCTAGAGGGCCGATCTTTCATGAAAGGAGCGGATCCCAAAGAGGAACACGAAGAACACGAGGGGAAACACGAGGGAAAACATGAGAGAATCACTCAAACCAACAAGATATAGTCCCACATGTGCTAGATCCTCGAAACACAAGAGGAGATACAAGATCCACGATCAACAAAGGATGATACAAAGGGTAACCGGTTCTTCTCCGTGAGGAGGTCTTGATGGGGGTCTTCTCCGTGAGGAGGTCTTGAATCCAAGGGGATCTTCTCCGAAGAGGGGCCGCGGTCTCTCTCATGGAGTAGATCCGTAATGGATGAGCAATGCTCTATCTCACATATGAGCTAAACAAATGCTTCCCCTAACTAGGAGGAGGGGGAGGAGTATATGTAGTCTAAGCCACGAAGGGGTAAGTGAGGAGGGGATACATGGGCCTCTGGCCCGTCTCTGCGCGCAGGCAGGCGCCGGATGTCCGGGCTGGGGGCCAGATGTCCGGGACTTCGCGAGTCGCCGGATGTCCAAGCTCGGGCCGGATGTCCGGGCTGAAGTGGCCAAGCTTCTGGTGCATTCTGTCGTTCGATGCCGGATTTCCAGGGGAAGGCCCGGATGTCCGGGCTGGGCCGGATGTCCGGGCTATGGCCGGATGTCCGGGGCCTGTAGGTACTTGGCGGCTGGGCGGCTACTGTGGGTGAGGTTCCAGGGGCCGGATGTCCGGGTCCTCGGAGCTGTCTCCGTCTTCTTCTTCTGTCGTCGCTTCCATGCGTCCCTCGCGGATGGCGTAGTTGTTCCTTGACGCTTACACTCCTCCTCGACATCCGTGAAGCTCCGACAATACCTATGCATGCACACGGGAGAAGTGTCAAGTAGTGTACCATCCTCGAAGGGGTCAAGTGAGCACGTGTAAAGGAGATGATTCACCTTTGTCTATGTGAAGTAGAGGTCGCACGTGTCACTCGTCAAACAGACTCTTGACATGGTGATGTCCATAGGATGCTGCGCATCATCTCCCCTCCCTTGGGAAAGATCCGACCTCGGATCGAAAACCAAATCACCATGGGAAAGAGGTGGTGTCGCCGTGTAGAAGTGGACGTTCAACAAGTACTTGTCATCTTGAAGCTCGAAATGGGCACTCTCCAATGTCGCACCGTCTTGTGATTCCTTCGAAAGGAGTAAGGACAACAAACACTTGGAAAAACAAATGTGGTTAGCGTTAGTGCAAAACCAAGCATTCAAGAGGTGATTCACCAAACAAGTGTCGTCATGATGCAAAGCATATGGTTTGACAAAGGATTGTGACATGGCATGTAAGCATATCAATTGAGCACAAGCAAAGATATCATGGGGACAAGCATGTAAATGGGAGGTAGAGATGGAAATATGTGTGTCAAGAGAATAAGCATCTACCTCAAGTTCATAGCAAGTATTCACAAATTGCTCAATGAAAGGTCTATGGTAGGCATATGAATCATTCACAACACCAAATAAAATGAAGTGTCTAAACACGTGGGTCAAGTGCAAGACAATCCAAGCATAACGTGCATGGGGTGTAGTGAATATAGTGTGGCACTCAACACAATAGAAAGAGCAATTGTTCATCATGTGTGAGGCAATCAAGTCAAGCATGTAGAATCAATGAGACATGGCATATGTGAAGGAATGCCATTGTTGCAACCAAACATGTGATAGGAGCAAGTAATCCAAGATTTGGATGCAACACACAAAGTATATATGTCATGAGGCATGGAAAGGCGAAAATGACAAGTCGAAGCAAGATCTCTAACATGTGCGTAATCAAATGGTCCAAGATGACCAATAAGTCTCATGGTACAAGCAACACAAGTAGTATGATCCACAATATCCATGCTCATGGTTTGGAGGTTCTCAAAAGAGAAGGATATCACCTTGAAAGCATGTCCTTGTGCATTCTTCACAATGCCGAAGCACAAGCAAGTGCGATGTAGAATCATCGTGGGAGAAGGTGGTTCGCTCTCAAGAACTCGGATTGTCAACTCACGTGACATGGAAGTTGACACAAAGTCCAAGTATCCTACACATGCACACAACAAAATAAAGAATGTATGCGGATGGTAGATAAACACATCATCCATCATGATGGTTCTCTTCTCTTGCACATAACCATTAGTAGCAAAAGTGCATGAAGAATATGATGCAACAATTTTTATGTTCATGGCACTACGCATATGGTGCAAAGAGGGAAGACAAACATGCTTCACAAGGATTATGTCAAAATCTCCAAATATATGCGAGAATGCTATGGGGGGATATCATTATCAAGACTAAAAGCATGGTTGCACTCAATACATGGCAAATCATCTAGCATGAGGGAGGCAACATATGGAGAGATATGACAAGGAGTAATAACAATCATGCGCAAAGCATGTAGATGGTTGTCATCGACCGCATGAAATGGGCAAGTATGAATCATGGGTGATGCAACATAAGCAAGCATAGAGATCAAATCGTGCAAACTAGTGGAGCGAAGATGCAACACACTAGAGGAACTCATGGCAATCATGTCATGTGAGCAAGTAATAGGCATAGACAATGCACATAACATATCACAAGCACGAACACAAAGCAAGATGAAAGTATCATCATAGGAATGGTGCACAAAGCAAACATGGCAATAATAAGGGGTATCTCCACCAAGCTTGCAAATACACATACAAGTACTAGAACCAATTATCATGTGTAATGCGAAGCATGGGTCACAATTGCATGGCAAAGGCATAGTAATGAGCATATCATGCAAAGTGAACATGGCAAGATGGGGATATAATATGTAATGGACAACAACCCATAGCCAAGTGAGGGCCATGTAGAAGAAATGTGCGAAGACTCCGCGTGAAGAGTGCGGTGGGAAGGGCAATCCATGGGATCCCAAGTCATCATTGCTCTCTAGAGCTCGTTTTGTCAACTCATGGGATTGTGAGGTTGACAAGTGTTCATGGGTACCTACACAAAAGAGACACAAACCGAAAAAATTGTGTGCGTGGTAAATGTACACATCATCCATCATGATGTGTATGTGCATGTGTGAGTTAGCACAAGATAAGCATCGCTCAAAGAAATTTGATGCATGGTATAAGAACATGTCATCCATCATGAAAGAATAGTTGTTATGTATGACATGATGGGGATGCAAATTGAGCATACTAGTATATGGCACAACAATACCATTATGATTCATGGGGAGCATATTGTGCACATAATTATTGGGATCATGCAATGGATGGGATGGATCAAAATCTCCTAACATGTATGAGGAAACTATGGGGGTCTCCTCATGAGCAATATTGGAAACATCATATGGAGAAAATGGACAACATCCAAAACAATGCATATCCGAAGCTAGGTAGTCATGGCATGGCATATGAGATAAATGATGCAAAGGAAGCATATCAATATCTTCACAAGAAAAACAAATGCCAATAACCATGGGCTTCTCATCTATGCCATAAGTGCAAGTTGGGTTAATTTTAATGGCATATGCATAGTCACTAAGATGAGATTGCAAATATGACATATGATTGATCTCATGCATAGCATATGACAAGTCAAGCGGGTTGTCAAACATGATGTGACCTAAAGAATTGTCACAAGAAATCCTATGTAACATGGCATCATAACTAAGAGACTTGTTGTAGGGTGGAACCCTATGGAGAGATCTTTCACGAATTGGAGGGGGAATCCCCAAGAACAAGATGAACACAAGGAGGGAAAACAAGAGGAACACTCAAGAACAAGTCCAATCACACATCCACTAGACCAACAAACACACAAGATCCACAAGGTACATGAACAATCAAAGGGAAACAAGATACATGGTAGAGTTCATCCCAAATCCTATGAAGGAGATGAGGGCTTGATGATCTAGGTAGATCCTTCCCCAAAGGGGGGGCTTGCATCCCTAGGGATCTTCTCCAATGGAGGTCTTGTACTCCAACGGAGCCTTCTCTCTCAAGAGGAATCCCACAAGGGGAGGTACATGAGCTAAGCTCTAATGTCAAGATCTATTCTTAGCTTTCTCTAAATGGAAGAGGAAGGGGAGTATATATAGGTCCAAGGGATGAAGGGGTAAGTAGGGACGAGATGGGGATACAAGGGCCAAGCCCAACAACCACGCACAGGGGGCCCCGTGGGCACGGGGTAAGTGGAGCCCGTGTGCACGGGGTATCTAGAGACCTGACGCATGAGCCCGTGCGCACGGGTTCCGTGAGGCCCGTGGGCACGGGGGTCCCGTGGGCACGGTACACGCCCGTGCGCACGGGGTCGCCTGGGAGCTGCAGCCTTCTCTTGGCGCTTCCTTCTCCGCTTCCAGGCTTCCCTCTTGGATGGTGTAGATGTTCTCCTCTTCTTGGACTCCTCCTCGATGAAAGTGTAGCTCCGCCCACACCTATGTATGCACACGAGAGAGGGGTCAAGTAGTATACCATCCTCGAAAGGTACAAGTGGACACGTGTAAAGGAGATGATTCACCTTTGTATGTATGAAGTAGATGTGGCACGTGTCACTTGCCAAATGGACTCTTGACATGGTGATGTCCATAGGATGCTCCGCATCATCCCCTCCCCCTTGGGAAAGATCCGACCTCGGATCGAAATCCAAATCACCATGGGAAAGAGATGATGTTGCCGTGTAGTAGTGGACGATCACCAAGCATTCATCATCTTGTAGTTCCAAATGGGCACTCTCCAATGTCGCACCGTCTTGTAATTCCTTCAAAAGGAGCAAAGATAACAAGCACTTGGAAAAACAAATGTGGTTGGCGTAAGAGCAAAACCAAGCATTCAAGAGGTGATTCACCCAACAAGTGTTGTCATCAAGCATAGCATATAGTTTGACAAAGAAGTTTGGCATGGCATTTAAGCATATAATTTGAGCACAATCAAGGACATCATGGAAATGAGAGGTAGAGATGCAAATATGTGTGAGAAGTGAACAAGCATCTACCTCAAGATCATAGCAAGAATGCGCAACGTGCTCAACAAAAGGTCTATGGTAGGCATAGGAATCATTCACAACACCAAGTATAATGAGATGTCTAAACACATAGGGCAAGTGCAAGACAATCCAAGCATAATGTGCATAGGGTGTAGTGAAGATATCATGGCACGCAACACAATGGAAAGAGCAATTGTTCAACATGTGTGAGGCAAACAAGTCAATCATGGTAATCATGTCATGCAAACTAGTGGAGCGAAGATGCAACACACTAGAGGAAATGATGGCAATCATGTCATGTGAGAAAATAGTGGATATAAGCAATGCACATGACATATCGCAAGCACGAACACAAAGCAAGATCATAGTATCATCATAGGCATGGGGAACAAAGCAAACATGGCAATAACAAGTGATATCTCCACCAAGCTTGCAAATACACATACAAGTACTAGAATCAATGAACATGTGTAATGCAAAGCATGGGTCACAAATGCATGGCAAAGGCATTGAAATGAGCATATCATGCAAAGTGAACATGGCAATATGGGCATAAAGCGAGAAGTGGTAAATAACCCATAGCCATGTGAGGGCCATGTAGAAGAGATGCGCAAAGTCTTTGCGCGAAGGGAGTGGTGGGAATGAGAGGAATCCCAAGTCATCATTGCTCTCTAGAGCTCGTTTTGTCAACTCATGGGATTGTGAGGTTGACGAGTGTTCATGGGTACCTACACAAAAGAGACACAAACGAAAGAATGTGTGTGCGTGGTAAATGTACACATCATCCATCATGATGTGTATGTGCATGTGTGAGTTAGCACAAGATAAGGTTCGCTCAAAGAAATTTGATGCATGGTATAAGAACATGTCATCCATCATGAAATAATAGTTGTTATGTATAACACGATGGGGATGCAAATTGAGCATACAATTATTGGGATCATGCAATTGATAGGATGGATCAAAGTCTCCTAAAATGTGTGAGGAAAATATGGGGGTCTCCTCGTGAGCAATATTGGAAACATCATATGGAGAAAATGGACAACATCCAAAACAATGCATATCCAAAGCTAGGTGGTCATGGCATGGCATATGAGGTAAATGATGCAAAGGAAGCATATCAATATCATCACAAGAAAAACAAATGCCAATAACCATGGGCTTATCATTTATGCCATATGTGCAAATTGGGTTTATCGTAATGGCATATGCATAGTCACTATGGAGAGATTGCAAATATGACATATGGTGTATCTCATGCATAGCATATGACAAGTCAAGCGGATTGTCAAACATGATGTGACCAAGAGAATTATCACAAGAAATCCTATGTAACATGTCATCACAACTAATAGACTCCTCATGGCAATCATCAAACTCATCATAAATGGGTAAATTATCGCATGGAGAAATCATACTAGCATGAAGCATGGGAATAGGTGGATCAACATCATGCAAGCAATCAATATCAAGAATGTCCACTAGTGGGACTAGAGCATCACCTTCACCTATGTTACCTTTCTCATTCCACTCAAGTGGTGTAGGTGAGGTGGTAAAGACCAAATCGTGGTCATCTTCATCGTGATGGAACCATGTGGGGGGTTCATCATAGTCCACCATGGCCATCGTCATGTCCAAAGGGAGGACGAAGTCGTCGAGGATCGGCGCGTCATCATATATGGAACCTAGCACCAAAGGAGAAGACACAATAGAGGTAGAGGTTAAGTTGTTAGAAAGCGAAATGGCCTCATATGCCTCATCAACTGCCTCACTCTCTCTATGTGGTGGTGGCTCACTCACTCCCTCAAGGTAGGTGCACTCAATGTCGCATATGGTGGAGTCACTCAAATCACTCAAGTGGTGGTGGTGGTGGCTCTCCTCACATGGGAATTGGGGCAACTCATCATATATGGGGCTAGTGGTGAAGTCACGCTCACTCTCAATATGGTGGCTAAAGTCACTCAAGTCATCATACGTCGCCGTGGCCGAAGGGAAAATCCCATGCTCAACCGTCTCGTCGTCGTCGCCATGGATGAAGGCCGAAGATGGCACATCATCACTCCCGTCGTGGATGAAGGCCGAAGATGGCACAACATCACTCTCGTCGTGGATGAAGGCCGAAGATGGCACAACATCACTCTCGCCTCCTAAGATGGAAGAATCATCCTTGCTCGTCACCATGTCGCTTGCCTCCAAAGCTAGGTCCTTGAAGGTCTCCGTAGTCGTACTCGTTGCCACACCATCTTGAAAAAGAGTCGTGGAGGAGTCGGCATCATCAATGCCACAAAGAGGGATGGCGGTGAAGTCTAACTTGGGAGGATCGTCTTGGAGCTCATCGGGCTTGGACATCTTGGTGGTACTATCCTCATGCTCGTGGTCATAGAGCTTGGTCGCCGCGAAGTGTGCTTGGGGTGGGGAAGCCTTGGTCTTCATGAGTTCTTATTTTGCCTTGAGAGCACCAATGTAGTTGTCGTCGAGGGACTTGTAGTTCTCGAGGAAGATAGTCTTGGAGATGTCGTTGTTCAATCCCATCATGAAGTGGAACTTCATTGACATGGGGTCGTCCACGCCGGCTCATCGCAAGGCTTTCTTCATCTCCTTGAATTACTCGTCGATGGACTTAGATCCTTGGATGGTGTTCTCCAATTGGCGTAGAAGTTGTTCCGTGTAGGTTGGAGGCACAAACTCTCGCCGCATAGCTTTCTTCGTCTTGGGCCAACTCATGTCGTAGCTCTCCGAAGGTGTGTGAAGCCACCATGTGGACGCGTAGTCGTGGAAGTTTCTTGAGGCGCACTTCACTTGATCTTTGGGAGGAACTTGATGTAGCTTGAGGTAGTCGTCCATGAGGCGCTCCCACTCGAGATACTCCTCGGGTTCTTGAGTCCCATAGAAAGGAATCTCATGGTCGGTGTCGAGGTCGTAGTAGCTCGTGGAAGTCGCGGACTTGAGCTTGGGGAGCTTCTCGTGAGCGTAGTCTTGAGGTGCTTGTTGGCGAAGATGCCGTATGTCCGTAGGCGAAGATGCCTTGAAGTCGCTTGGCGAAGATGCCAAGGGAGATGGTGAAGTCGTTGATCGGTTGTTGGTGTTGAGCTCTTGACCTTCACGTTCTTGTTGGTGATGGTGTCAATGCCGATGTGATCTTGCCGGAGATGGCAGCTCGGAAGCATGTTCTCTTGAGCGTCTTCTCGAAGATGAGGAAGAGCGCTTGTAGGACTTGATGAGGGCCTTGATCTCCTCCATTTGAGCTTGCATCTTGGCGTCGGTGTAGTTGTTCTTGGCATCGAACTCGTCGTTGTTGTAGACCGAAGGTGAAATGCCTTGCCTATCCATCACAAGACTCGAGCAAATATGAGTGGGAGAAAGAGAAGAACTATACCAAATGTACCTTGACCGATGTTGAAGATGGATCAATGATCACTCAATGATGTAACAAGGAAATAGCATAATTACTACCAATTCTTGTCGGTTTCTCACACGTACACAAATAAGGCTTATGGTGGAGCTCGGTGAGGATAGTGGCACAAAAATTTGATGCAAAATGTTAGCAAGAGTCAATAATGTTGAAAGAGATTCACAAATTAACAAGTGAAACAAGTAGACCAATAGCAAAGAACGGCACACGGAAACACACACACGGATAGATAGATGGGGTCGTGCAACCAAGGAATGAGCACAAAATGTGGAATCCACGGAAAACGCTCGTGTTGCACAACTCAAGAGAGACGCTAGCACGATTGCTCAATAGGCGGATACGACACTTGTGCACAACCTATAAGATGCAAAATGGATAAACTTTCTATCCCAAGTATGCTATATATGTATGGTTCCCGGTGTTTCTCACAAGATGATCCAAGATGATCGGATATGACAATCTTATATGCAATGTGGTATGATGCTATGGCACTTGCTTACAAGCTTCTTTGCTCTTTCTCTTTTGCTTAAAAGCTTATTCTCTCTCTCTTTTTTTTATATGGCTACGATGCACAAACCATGATAGCAATTGTATATATGCGGGAACAAACTTGTGGCACAAGAGATGATATGATGATACCAATATGATGTGGTATGTATGCAAGGGAAGGTGTAGATCACTAATGTGCACAAGTAACGTTGCCGGCAATACTCAAATGGCTAGTCTCGATAGGCAAGTGACGCAAAATGGGCTAGGGGTTATCAATGCAATTGCAAGGGGAAAATACAATGGATGGATACCACAATACCAAGATGATATGGAGGTTACCGTCCGAGGCGATGATGAGTGGCGGTGTTCTTGATGTAGATACCAAGATGATGGTGACTCATCCCTAAGTAGCCGAAACACCTTAGAAAACGGAAAAACCGCGAACTCAAAATCTCAAATGTCAAATGTCGAATGGTGATAGCGGGAATGCGGTGGTGGTTTTGCGAAAACTCAATGGGATTGCGAAAATGCAATGATGGGGTTTGGAGTACGCAATGCGGAAGTGGAGGGTAAGTTGGTAGACTATACACGGTGTCGGAGTTGGAAGCACGGTCCCTAAGTAGCCGAAACACCTTAGGAGACACAACTCACAACACAAACAAGCTCAAACAAAATTGGGTTTAATTTGGGAGGTGGAAGTTATGGTTGGCAAGCCTATGCGGAAGTTAAGGTGGTGGTTGATGAAGAAGTAACCGTGCCTAAGTATCCGAAACACCTTAGGAGACTCAAATCACTACTCAAACAACCACAAATGCTATATGGAATGAAAAGGGTTAGGTTGCGGAAGTCGGTGCTGGTTATGCGGAGGTTGTGGTGGAAGCCCTAGGCAAAGATGCCAAAGTTCCAAAAATTTGATGGAGCCAAATGGTGGTGTAACCTATCTAGATGGATAGAGGATGTCAATAGCTACTCAACGAGCTAAAGAACACGAAAATCGGACTCCGGATGTGGAAGTTATGGGCAAAACGGTGAAACACGGGAGGCTGATTTCCGAGGGGCCGGATATCCGGGGGTAGGGGCCGGATTTCCGGGGGTGTATGTCCAGAACCGTGCAGATTTGGTGCTCCAGGAGCCGGATGTCCGGCTTGGGGCCCGGATGTCCGGCCTGAGGCCCGGATGTCCGGCCCGACGATTCCAGATCTCGATTGGGGCAGAAATTTTCGAATTGGGGGCGGAAATTGATGATTCCATGGGCAAAATTGGAGAGATTTTGTGGATGGATGGTGGGGAAACTTGGGGGAAAGCTAGATCCACTCAAGACACAACGAATCCATGGATCAAATCCAACAAAACATCATCGCACCAACAAATCACAAAAAAATTTGGGGGCTATTTTTGGTGGGGATTTTCGAATTAGGAACAAAATCAACAAATCTAGGCTAGAAAACACAACGGGGAGGCTCCGAAATCATGATCAACGTGGCTCATGATACCAAGATGATGTAGGGTGGAACCCTTAGAGGGCCGGTCTTTCACGAAAGGAGCGGATCCCAAAGAGGAACACGAAGAACACAAGGGGAAACACGAGGGAAAACACGAGAGAATCACTCAAACCATGAGAGGAGATGCAAAATTCTGAAATATTAGGAAAACCTAAGAAATTTGTTTATTAATATTTTGCAAAAAGAATAAATATTTTATCATGCTCCTGTCATTTTTATCAATTTTGGGACTGAGCGCAAAAGTTTCTATTTTTCAGCAAGATGAAATCAACTATCAGCGTAAGCTATCCCAAAGGTCTTACTTGACACAAAAACTAAATAAAACACAAAACCACATCTAACCAGAGGCTAGATGAATTATTTAGAGCAAAATATAACCTAAAAAGAAAAAACAAAAAAATAAAATTTGGTTGCCTCCCAACAGGCGCTATTGTTTAACGCCCTTAGCTAGGCATAAAACATGAATAGATCTAGATATTATCATCTTTGGTATGCAATCCATTAGTGGCTCTCATAATAGATTCATAAGGCAATTTAATTTTCTTTCTTGGAAAGTGTTCCATGCCTTTCCTTAACGGAAATTGAAATCTAATGTTTCCTTCTTTCATATCAATAATTGCACCAATCGTTCTAAGGAAAGGTCTACCAAGAATAATAGGACATGTAGGATTGCAATCTATATCAAGAACAATGAAATCTACGAGCACATAATTATTATTTGCAACAATACATCATTAATTCTTCCCATAGGTTGCTTAATAGTGGAATCCGCAAAATGCAAATTCAAAGAGCAATCATCAAATTCACGGAAACCTAACACATCACATAAAGTTTTTGGAATCTTGGAAACACTAGCACCCAAATCACACAAAGCATGGCATTCATAATCTTTAATCTTAATCTTAATAGTAGGTTCCCACTCATCATAAAGTTTTCTAGGGATAGAAACTTCCAATTCAAGCTTTTCTTCAAAAGATTGCATCATAGCATCAGCGATATGTTTAGTAAAAGCTTTGTTTTGATTATAAGCATGAGAAGAATTTAACATGGATTGCAACAAGGAAATACAATCTATTAAAGAACAATTATCATAATTAAATTCCTTGAAATCCAAAAGAGTGGGTTCATTGCCACTTAAAGTTTTGACCTCTCCAATCCCACTTTTATCAAATTTTGCATCAAGATCTAAAAACTCCGAATCATTGGGACACCTTCTAACTAAAGTTGACTCATCTCAAGTCCCATCTTTATTAAAATTTATATTGGAGAACAAAGATTCAATAGGAGTCACATCAATCACTTTAAATCATCATCATTATTTTCACGAAAACTAGAAGAACACGCTTTTATAAACCAATCGTTTTTAGCACGCATCTTAGCGGTTCTTTCTTTGCACTGATCAATGGAAATTCTCATGGCTTTGAGAGACTCATTGATATCATGCTTGGGTGGAATAGATCTAAGTTTCAAAGAATCAACATCAAGAGAAATTCTATCCACGTTCCTAGCCAAATCATCAATCTTAAGCAATTTTTCTTCAATCAAAGCATTGAAATTCTTTTGCGAACTCATAAATTCTTTAACACTATTATCAAATTCAGAGGGCATCTTATTATAATTTCCATAAGAATTGTTGTAGGAGTTACCATAATTATTAGGGGTATTACTAGGAAAAGGCCTAGGATTAAAATTACCTCTATACGCGTTATTACCAAAATTGTTCCTACCAACAAAATTCACATCCATAGATTCATTATTATTCTCAATCAAAGTAGACAAAGGCATATCATTAGGATCAATAGGAGCACCCTTGCTAGCAAATAATTTCATAAGCTCATCCATCTTTCCACTCAAAACATTAATCTCTTCAACCGCATGCACTTTTTTATTAGTGGATGATCTTTTGGTATGCCATTGAGAATAATTAACCATAATATTATCTAGGAGTTTGATAGCTTATTATAACGTAATTTCCATAAAAGTACCTCCCGCGGCCGAATCTAAAGGATTTCTAGAAGCAAAATTCAATCCGGCATAAAATTTTTGTATAATCATCCACAAATTCAAACCATGAGTAGGGCAATTTCTAATCATCAATTTCATCCTCTCCCATGATTGTGCAACATGTTCATGACCAAGTTGCTTAAAATTCATAATATCGTTCCTAAGGGAGATGATCTTAGCGGGAGGAAAATACTTGGAAATAAAAGCATCTTTACACTTATTCCATGAATCAATACTATTTTTAGGAAAAGATGAAAACCAAGTTTTAGCACGATCTCGAAGCGAGAAGGGAAACAGCTTCAATTTAACAATATCATTATCCACATCTTTTTTCTTTTGCATATCGCACAAATCAAAATTATTAAGATGGGATGTGGCATCCTCATTGGGAAGACCGGAAAATTGATCTTTCATAACAAGATTCAGCAAAGCGGTGTTGATTTCACAAGATTCCGCATTAGTAGCGGGAGGAATCAGAGTACTAATAAAACCATTCTTGTTAGTGTTGGAAAAGTCACACAATTTGGTATTCTCCTGAGTCATCGTGACAAAGCAACCAATCCAACACACGAGTACACAAAAAGCAAGCGGAGAAGGCGAACGGAAGAGGGGCAAAGAAAAGGCAAATCTTTTCAAAAATCATTTTAGAAGTGGGGTATAGGAAAACGAGAGGCGAATGGCAAATAATGTAATGTGAGAGATGAGAGTTTGTGATGGGTACTTGGTATGTCTTGACCTGGCGTTGATCTCCCAGGCAACGGCGCCAGAAATTCTTCCTACTACTTCTTAAGCTTGCGTTGGTTTTTCCCTTGAATAGGAAAGGGTGATGCAGCAAAGTAGACTAAGTATTTCCCTTAGTTTTGAGAACCAAGATATCAATCCAGTAGGAGACAATGCGCAAGTCACCGAACACCTACACAAACAAACACCAACATGCACCCAACACGATAAAAGGGGTTGTCAATCCCTTCATGGTTATTTACAAAGTGAGATTTGATAGAGATGGATAAACGGTAAAGTAATATTTTTGGTATTTTTGGTTTATAGATCAGAAAGTAAAAGATTGCAAAGGAAGTAAATCAGAAACTAAAATTGTAGATCGGAAACTTATATGATGAAAAATAGACCCCGGGGCCATAGGTTTCACTAGAGGCTTCTCTCAAGATAGAAAATATTACGGTGGGTGAACAAATTACTACCGAGCAACTGATAGAAAAGCGCAAAGTTATGATGATATCTAAGAAAATAATCATGAATATAGGCATCACATCCGTATCAAGTAGACCGACTCCTGCTTGAATCTACTACTATTACTCCACACATCGACCGACTCCTGCCTGCATCTAGAGTATTAAGTTCATAGAATAGAGTAACACATCCATCCATCCAGGGACGCCCCCGGCCTCCTGGCCACACACACTCACGACCACACTTGGACAGGCACTCATTCCACACACATATCTCCTCACGCATGAGGCAATAGCTAGAGCACTCGGCTCCCATAGCTGTGTTCCGTAATACAGCTCCAGGAGCGCTTTGTACTGCCAGATGTACACTCCACATATATACAGACATGCAGGAGTAGGGGTACTATCTCTCTAGAGAGCCCCGAACCTGGGTAAACCACCGCGTGCTGTGTGCCCAATCCCGTCCCCGGATATTCCACGGTAGCCTTGCTCCACCCTCGATAAGCCACGTCGCGGCATCTACCGTGACGCGGTGCCCCTTGGCCACTCCCACGAAAATACGATGACAGTTGGCGCCCACCATGGGGCAAGCTGCTGCTGGAACCGCGGTCCGAGCGGGACCATCTTCATTATCATCACCGCAGTGTCGCGCCGTCTCTCAGGTAGCACTCGGGGGCTCGGCACCAACACGCCTCCGAGGCGACCGCGTGGGGCGGCACGTCCACGTCGTCGGCCTAGCCCTCTTCGTCATCGCCACCGTCGCCGTCTCTCCGGTCGCGCTCGGGGTCTCGAGTTTGACTCGCCCCGGGGCCGGTCGTGCGTCCTCGCCGTCGGCCTCGACACCATCGGCCTTGCTCTCTTCCCCGCGGATGCTCCGCATCACGCACTTCACCAACACCCCGCGAGCGTCAATAGCCTTGCGCCCTACCGTCCAAGCAGTTGCTGTGCCGCTCGACCTCGCCGTCGGGCTCACGGGATGCCCGTCCTCACTCTCGGCCTCACCGGCGTAAGCTCCTCTACTGTGGCTACCACTACCAATGGACGGATAGCCCCTATATTTGCCTCAGACAGGAGCCATACACTAGCCAGATACGCCCAAGATAACGACCATATATGCCTTGTACACACCTCGTACAAGGCCTGGATATTCCTCGTATAATACCTAGATAATTGCCATACAGATCTCACCTCTGCTCTTCTCCTACGCGGGTGCGCGGCCGTGCTAGCTCGCTTCCGCTCCTTCACTGCCGGCCTCATCCTCCTCCGCACTCACGCGTCAGCAAGGCCCCGAGCCCCGCCTCTAAGCTGACTACCACTTCATGCTTCCCGCTGAGCTGACCAAGCTGTCTGCCATCTCTGTCTCTACTCTGCTTAGCCTCCATCCCCGGAGCCGCGGTCCGCTATGCTGCGGGCCGCCTAGCTCGTGCGCGCGAGCCCGTCGCCTCGTCGGCCGGGCACGCTCTTCCGTGTGTTTGTTGTGCCAGCCCCGCCGGCTGCTCTGCTCGCTCTAGCCGGCTCCGGGTTGCCGCCCAAGCGATGCCTGCCAGACGCCTCGCCGGCTTTACCTCGCCAAGCCCGACCATGCCGTCTGCTCACCACCGCAGCCCCACTACCGTGTACGTACGCGCCGGCTGCGCTGGCCGCCTCCCGCCCGAACCGGCTCCGCGGCTGGTGCCGTCCCGGCCCTCGCGCCGTCCGACCGCGCCCGGCCCTGCCTTGCCTCATGCGCGCCCGCAGCCGGCCACACGTGACCCGCGCACTTGCCCTCTGACCGCCCGCCCGCTTCCGCCCACCTCTGCGTCGCCGCGCGCCGGCCGCCCCGCAGCGTGATAGAGGCAAAGGTGTCCCGTTTTTCGATGAGATGGTGAATATCGTTTCGGAGGGGTAGACTTTCACGATCCGACTACGAACGTGCGAGGACGTCACACCTTAGCAATCGCTAAACGAACTCCGGGAGGTTATTGACCACGCTGGAGCACGATCAACCTGACCACGAGGGTCTGTTTCCTGCGAGCAAACGAAGAACAAGCAAGAAAATGAGATTGCAATTTGGATCTTGTGAATATAAGAGGAAAGCTTTATTAATGAAGGTGGGGTTCTGTGATGCCTTTATCTGGTCGTTGAACACAAAAGAAGTACGCGAAGTTGCAGCTATGGCGAACTTTTAATCTAAACAAAACCCAAAGTCTAAATGACGCCCTAAGGGTTGTATATATATGGAGGAAGAGGGGGGAATTTCGTGGCCCTTGGAGGAGGGGTCCGAAACCAACCCTAACTCTTGTTTCCCCACACATACGGACTCTAAAAACAACATATACTTGACTATTTCGAAATTACATGGGCATGGCCCAAAAATAAGGTGACACAGCACCTATAGTAGCCTCTGGACGAAATTTATGAAGTGGCATCTTGTATATTTCGTCCAAGGCTTCATGCACTCATTATGGTGGCTTCAAAGTCCTGAAATCGTCACTTGTAACTCCGTTCTTGTTCCCCTTGCGCATGCCCTCATCTCCGTGCTTGATCTTGCTCCAATGTCCATCCCTCTTGTCCAAGCTACGCTCTTCATTTGTAAGGAAAACAAATGTATCCAATTTAGGCAGCATCATATTCTCATGAACATTAGAATCATTACCAAGAAACGGAAGTACCTGGTAATTTAATTGGCATGCACGAGCTCTAGTAACTGGTCCAGTATGTATAGTAGTAGGGGCGGTGGGTGTAACAATGGTATTGATGTCCTCATCATCCTCCCCTTCTTAAAATGAAGTCGTCCTCGATGGAAGCTCATCTTCCTCACCCAAATAAGGCTTCAAATCTGCAATGTTAAAAGTGGGACTAACCCCAAAATCTGCAGGCAACTCAAGTTTATATGCATTATCATTTATTTTTTCTAACACCTTAAATGGACCATCAGCACGTGGCATTAGCTTTGATTTGCGCAAATCAAGAAATCTATCCTTACGCAAATGTAATCAAACAAGATCTCCAGGTGCAAAGAAAACACGTTTTCTGCCCTTATCTCCAGCAAGTTTATATTTAGCATTCATACGCTCAATGTTCTCCTTAGTTAGCTCATGCATTTTGAAGATCAATTCAGCATGTTGTTTAGCATCAAAATTAACCTTCTCGGAAGATGGAAGAGGCAACAAATCAATAGGTGCACGAGGAAGGAAACCATACACAATTTCAAAAGGGTACATCTTAGTAGTAGAATGCAATGAACGATTATAAGCAAATTCAATATGAGGCAAGCATTCTTCCCACATTTTCTTGTTGTTCTTCAAAACAGCCCTAAGCATAGTAGACAATGTTCTATTGACTACTTCAGTTTGTCCATCGGTTTGGGGGTGACATGTAGTACTAAAAAGCAGTTTAGTCCCCAAGTTAGCCCATAAATATCTCCAAAAGTGGCTAAATTTTTTAGTATCACGATCTGAAACAATTGTATTGGGCACACCATGCAAGCGAATAATTTCACGAAAGAACAAATCAGCGACATTAGCAGCATCATCGCTTTTATGACATGGTATAAAGTGTGCCATTTTCGAGAACCTATCCACGAAAACAAATATGCTATCTGCTACCTCTTGAGCATGCGTTGGTTTTTCCCTGGAAGAGGAAAGGGTGATGCAGCAAAGTAGCGTAAGTATTTCCCTCATTTTTTGAGAACCAAAGTATCAATCCAGTAGGAGGCCACACTCAAGTCCCTCGTACCTACACAAACAAATAAGAACCTCGCAACCAACGCGATAAAGGGGTTGTCAATCCCTTCACGGCCACTTGCAAAAGTGAGATCTGATAGAGATGATAAGATAATATTTTTGGTATTTTTATGATAAAGATAAAAGGTAAAGATTGCGAAGTAAACGAAGATAAAAATAGTTAGTTGACGGGAGATTAATATGATGGAAAATACACCCAGGGGCCATAGGTTTCACTAGTGGCTTCTCTCAAGAGCATAAGTATTACGATGGGTAAACGAATTACTGTCGAGCAATTTATAGAATTGAGCATAGTTATGAGAATATCTAGGTATGATCATGTATATAGGCATCACGTCTGCAACAAGTAGACCGACTCCTGCCTGCATCTACTACTATTACTCCACACATCGACCGCTATCCAGCATGCATCTAGAGTATTAAGTTCATAAGAACAGAGTAACGCATTAGGCAAGATGACATGATGTAGAGGGATAAACTCATGCAATATGATATAAACCCCATCTTTTTATCCTCGATGGCAACAATACAATACGTGTCGTTTCTCCTACTGTCACTGGGATCGAGCACCGCATGATTGAACCCAAAGCTAAGAACTTCTCCCATTTCAAGAAAGATCAATCTAGAAGGCCAAACCAAACTGATAATTCGAGGAGACTTGCAAAGATAACCAATCATACATAAAAGAATTCAGAGGAGATTCAAATATTGTTCATAGATAATCTTGATCATAAACCCACAATTCATCGAATCTCAACAAACACACCGCAAAAAGAGTTACATCATATAGATCTCCAAGAAGATCGAGGAGAACTTTGTATTGAGGTCAAAACAGAGAGAAGAAGCCATCTAGCTAATAACTATGGACCCAAAGGTCTGAGGTAAACTACTCACACATCATCGGAGAGGCTATGGTGTTGATGTAGAAGCCCTCCGTGATCGATGCCCCCTCTCGTGGAGCGCCGGGGATCTCACGGGTACAGAAGGTTGCGGCGGTGGAAATAGGGTTTTGGCTCCGTATATGATGTTTCCAAGGTATATCAGTATATATAGGCGAAAGAGGTCGGTCATGAGAGCTACGAGGGGCCCACGAGGGTGGAGGGCGCGCCCAGGGGGTAGGCGCGGCCCCCTTCCTTGTGGCCTCCTCGTTGATTGCTTCACGTCCACTCCAAGTCCTCTGGATCACGTTTGTTCTGAAAATCATTTTCCCGAAGGTTTCATTCCATTTGGACTCCATTTGATATCCTTTTCCTTCGAAACACTGAAATAGGCAAAAAATAGCAATTTGGGTTGGGCCTCTGGTTAATAGGTTAGTCCCAAAAATAATATAAAAGTGTATAATTGTAACGCCCACGATGCGGCTATATCTCCCACGTGTCGAGGCACGACTTAGAGGCATAACCGCATAGTGGGCGTTACAATAATAAAGCCCATTAAACATCCAAAACAGAATATATTATAGCATGGAACAATGAAAAATTATAGATACGTTGGAGACGTATCAAGCATCCCCAAGCTTAATTCCTGCTCGTCCTTGAGTAGGTAAATGATCAAAACAGAATTTTTGATGTGGAATGCTACTTAGCATAACTTTCAATGTAATTCTCTTATTTGTGGCATGAATATTCAGATCCAAAAGATTCAAGATAAAAGTTTAATATTGACATAAAAATAATAATACTTCAAGCATACTAACAAAGCAATCATGTCTTCTCAAAATAACATGGCCAAAGAAAGTAATCCCTACAAAATCATATAGTCTGGCTATGCTCTATCTTCATCACTCAAAGTATTTAATCATGCACAACCCCGATGACAAGCCAAGCAATTGTTTCATACTTTTGATGTTCTCAAACTTTTTCAATCTTCACGCAATACATGAGCGTGAGCCATGGAGTTAGCACTATATGTGGAATAGAATGGTGGTTGTGGAGAAGACAAAAAAGAAGAAGATAGTCTCACATCAACTAGGCCTATAAATGGGCTATGGAGATGCCCATCAATAGATATCAATGTGAGTGAGTAGGGATTGCCATGCAACGGATGCACTAGAGCTATAAGTGTATGAAAGCTCAACGAAAGAAACTAAGTGGGTGTGCATCCAACTTGCTTGCTCACGAAGACCTAGGGCATTTTGAGGAAGCCCATCATTGGAATATACAAGCCAAGTTCTATAATGTAAAATTTCCACTAGTATATGAAAGTGACAACATAGGAGACTCTCTATCATGAAGATCATGGTGCTACTTTGAAGCACAAGTGTGGTAAAAGGATAGTAACATTGTCCCTTCTCTCTTTTTCTCTCATTTTTTATTTTTTTATTTGGGCATTTTCTCTTTTTTTATGGCCTCTTTTTTTCGTCCGGAGTCTCATCCAGACTTGTGGGGGAATCATAGTCTCCATCATCCTTTCCTCACTGGGACAATGCTCTAATAATGATGATCATCACACTTTTATTTACTTACAACTCAAGAATTACAACTCAATACTTAGAACAAAAATATGACTCTATGTGAATGCCTCCGGCGGAGTACCGGGATAAGCAATGAATCAAGAGTGACATGTATAAAAATTATGAACGGTGGCTTTGCCACAAATACGATGCCAACTACATGATCATGCAAAGCAATATGACAATGATGGAACGTGTCATAGTAAACGGAACGGTGGTAAGTTGCATGGCAATATATCTCGGAATGTCTATGGAAATGCCATAATAGGTAGGTATGGTGGCTGTTTTGAGGAAGGTAATGGTGGGTGTATGGTACTGGCGAAACTTGCGCGATACTAGAGAGGCTAGCAATGGTGGAAGGGAGAGAGTGCGTATAATCCATGGACTCAACATTAGTCATAAAGAACTCACATACTTATTGCAAAAATCTATTAGTTATCGAAACAAAGTACTACGCGGATGCTCCTAGGGGGATAGATTGGTAGGAAAAGACCATCGCTCGCCCCCGACCGCCACTCATAAGGAAGACCATCAATAAATAAATCATGCTCCGACTTCATCACATAACGGTTCACCATACGTGCATGCTACGGGAATCACAAACTTTAGAACAAGTATTTCTCAAATTCACAACTAGTCAACTAGCATGACTCTAATATCATCATCTTCATATCTCAAAACAATTATCAAGTATCAAACTTTTCCTAGTATTCAACGCACTTATAAGAAAGTTTTTACTAATCTTGGACGCATATCATATTAGGACTAATTTCACTATTTAAGAAAATTACCATGCTGTTTTGTAGGACTCTCAAAATAATATAAGTGAAGCATGAGAGAACAATAGTTTCTATAAAACAAAACCACCACCGTGCTCTAAAAGATATAAGTGAAGCACTAGAGCAAAAACTATATAGCTTAAAAGATATAAGTGAAGCACATAGAGTATTCTAATAAATTCCAAATCATGTGTGTCTCTCTCAAAAGGTGTGTAAAGCAAGGATGATTGTGGTAAACTAAAAAGCAAAGACTCAAATCATACAAGACGCTCCAAGCAAAACACATATCATGTGGTGAATAAAAATATAGATCCAAGTAAAGTTACCGATAGACGAAGATGAAAGAGGGGATGCCTTCCGGGGCATCCCCAAGCTTAGGCTTTTGGTTGTCCTTGAATTTTACCTTGGGGTGCCTTGGGCATCCCCAAGCTTAGGCTCTTGCCAATCCTTGTTCCATAATCCATCAAATCTTTACCCAAAACTTGAAAACTTCACAACACAAAACTTAACAGAAAATCTCGTGAGCTCCATTAGCGAAAGAAAACAAAACACCACTCCAAGGTACTGTAATGAACTCATTATTTATTTATATTGGTGTTAAACCTACTGTATTCCAACTTCTGTATGGTTTATAAACTCTTTTACTAGCCATAGATTCATCAAAATAAGCAAACAACACACGAAAAACAGAATCTATCAAAAACAGAACAGTCTGTAGTAATCTGTAACTAACGCAAACTTCTGGAACTCAGAAAACTCTACCAAAATAGGATGACCTAGATAAATTTTTTATTGATCTACTGCAATTGAATCAGTATTTTATCACGTTCTGGTGATTTTTAACAATTGTTTTCGTGAACAGAAAGTTTCTGGAATTTTCAGCAAGATCAAATAACTATCATCCAAGAAGATCCTATAGGTTTAACTTGGCACAAACACTAATTAAAACACAAAACCACATCTAACCAGAGGATAGATCAAAGATTTATTCCTAAACAGAACAAAAAAGCAAGAAAACTAAAAATAAATTGGGTTGCCTCCCAACAAGCGCTATCGTTTAACGCCCCTAGCTAGGCAAAAAAAAAGGATAGATCTAGGTATTGCCATCTTTGGTAGGCAATCCATAAGGCGCTCTCATAATAGATTCATAAGGTAATTTAATCTTCTTTCTAGGGAAGTGTTCCATGCCTTTCCTTAACGGAAATTGGAATCTAATATTCCCTTCCTTCATATCAATAATTGCACCAATCGTTCTAAGGAATGGTCTACCAAGAATAATAGGACATGAAGGATTGCAATCTATAACAAGAACAATAAAATCTACGGGCACATAATTCCTATTTGCAACAATAAGAACATCATTAATTCTCCACATAGGTTTCTTAATAGTGGAATCCGCAAGATGCAAGTTTAGGGAACAATCATCAAATTCACGGAAACCTAGCAAATCACACAAAGTTTTTGGAATCGTGGAAACACTAGCACCCAAATCACACAAAGCATAGCATTCATGATCTTTAATTTTAATTTTAATAGTAAGCGCCCACTCATCATAAAGTTTTCTAGGGATAGAAACTTCCAACTCAAGTTTTTCTTCATAAGATTGCATTAAAGTATCAACGATATGTTTGGTAAAAGCTTTATTTTGACTATAAGCATGAGGAGAATTTAGCACGGATTGCAACAAGGAAATACAATCTATCAAAGAGCAATTATCATAATTAAATTACTTGAAATCCAAGATAGTGCGTTCATTGATATCTAAAGTTTTGACCTTGTCAATCCCACTTTTACCAATTTTTGCATGAAGATCTAAAAACTCCGAATTTTTGGGACGCCTTCTAACTAAAGTTGACTCATCTCCAGTTCCATCATTATCAAGATTCATATTGCAAAACAGAGATTTAATAGGAGATCATCCATAACTTTAGATCTTCATCTTTATTCTCATAAAAACTAGAAGAACACGCTTTTACAAAGCAATCTTTCTTAGCACGCATCCTAGCGGTTCTTTCTTTGCACTCATCAATGGAAATTCTCATGGCTTTGAGAGACTTGTTGATATCATGCTTAGGTGGAATAGATCTAAGCTTCAAAGAATCAACATCAAGAGAAATTATATCAACGTTCCTAGCCAACTCATCAATCTTAAGCAATTTTTCTTCAATCAAAGCATTGAAATTCTTTTTCGAACTCATAAATTCTTTAACACTATTATCAAATTCAGAGGGCATCTTATTATAATTTCCATAAGAATTATTGTAGGAGTTACCATAATTATTAGGGGAATTACTAGGAAACGGCCTAGGATTAAAATTACCTCTATACGCGTTATTACCAAAATTGTTCCTACCAACAAAATTCACATCCATAGATTCATTATTATTCTCAATCAAAGTAGACAAAGGCATATCATTAGGATCAGAAGAAACACTCTTATTAGCAAATAATTTCATAAGTTCATCCATCTTTCCACTCAAAACATTAATTTCTTCTATCGCATGCACTTTTTCACTAGTAGATCTTTCAGTGTGCCATTGAGAATAATTAACCATAATATTATCTAGGAGTTTAGTAGCTTCTTCTAAGGTGATTTCCATAAAAGTGCCTCCCGCGGCCGAATCTAAAATATTTCTAGAAGCAAAATTCAATCCGGCATAAAAAATTGTATAATCATCCATAAATTCAAACCATGAGTAGGGCAATTACGTATCATTAATTTCATCCTCTCCCAAGCTTGTGCAACATGTTCATGATCAAGTTGCTTAAAATTCATAATATCGTTTCTAAGGGAGATGATTTTAGCGGGAGGAAAATACCTAGAGATAAAAGCATCTTTGCACTTATTCCAAGAATCAATACTATTTTTAGGCAAAGACGAAAACCAAGTTTTAGCACGATCTCTAAGCGAAAAAGGAAATAGCTTCAGTTTAACAATATCATTGTCCACATCTTTCTTCTTTTGCATATCACACAAATCAACAAAGCTATTTAGATGGGTAGCGGCATCTTCACTAGGAAGGTCGGCGAATTGATCTTTCATGACAAGATTCAGCAAAGTAGCATTAATTTCACAAGATTCAGCATCGGTAAGAGGAGCAATCTGAGTGCTAAGAAAATCATTGTTGTTGGTATTGGCAAAGTCACACAATTTAGTATCATCTTGAGCCATCGTGTCAAGTAAGCAATCCAACACACAAGCAAACAAGAGGCAAGCGAAAAAGAGGCGGACGGAAAGAGAGGGCGAATAAAACGGCAAGGGTGAAGTGGGGGAGAGGAAAACGAGAGGCCAATGGCAAATAATCTAATGCGAGGGATAAGAGTTTGTGATGGGTACTTGGTATATCTTGACTTGTGCGTACACTCCCCGGCAACGGCGCCAGGAATCCTTCTTGCTACCTCTTGAGCATGCGTTGGTTTTTCCCTTGAAGAGGAAAGGGTGATGCAGCAAAGTAGCGTACGTATTTCTCTCAGTTTTTGAGAACCAAGGTATCAATCCAGTAGGAGGCCACGCTCAAGTCCCTCGTACCTACACAAACAAATAAGAACCTTGCAACCAACGCGATAAAGGGGTTGTCAATCCCTTCACGGCCACTTGCAAAAGTGAGATCTGATAGAGATGATAAGATAATGTTTTTGGTATTTTTATGATAAAGATAAAAGGTAAAGATTGCAAAATAAACGAAGATAAAAATAGCTAGTTGACGGGAGATTAATATGATGGAAAATAGACCCGGGGGCCATAGGTTTCACTAGTGGCTTCTCTCAAGAGCATAAGTATTACGATGGGTAAACGAATTACTGTCGAGCAATTGATAGAATTGAGCATAGTTATGAGAATATCTAGGTATGATCATGTATATAGGCATCACGTCCGCAACAAGTAGACCGACTCCTGCCTGCATCTACTACTATTACTCCACACATCGACCGCTATCCAGCATGCATCTAGAGTATTAAGTTCATAATAACAGAGTAACGCATTAGGCAAGATGACATGATGTAGAGGGATAAACTCATGCAATATGATATAAACCCCATCTTTTTATCCTCGATGGCAACAATACAATACGTGTCGTTTCCCCTACAGTCACTGGGATCGAGCACCGCATGATTGAACCCAAAGCTAAGCACTTCTCCCATTGCAAGACAGATCAATATAGAAGGCCAAACCAAACTGATAATTCGAAGAGACTTGCAAAGATAACCAATCATACATAAAAGAATTCAGAGGAGATTCAAATATTGTTCATAGATAATCTTGATCATAAACCCACAATTCATCGGATCTCGACAAACACATGGCAAAAAGAGTTACATCAAATAGATCCCCAAGAAGATCGAGGAGAACTTTGTATTGAGATCCAAAGAGAGAGAAGAAGCCATCTAGCTAATAACTATGGACCAGAAGGTCTGAGGTAAACTACTCACACATCATCGGAGAGGCTATGGTGTTGATGTAGAAGCCCTCCGTGATCGATGCCCCCTCCGGCGGAGCGCCGAAAAAGGCCCCAATATGGGAGCTCACGGGTACAGAAGGTTGCGGCGGTGGAAATATGGTTTTGGCTCCGTATATGATGTTTCCAGGGTATATTAGTATATATAGGAGAAAGAGGTCGGTCAAGAGAGCTACGAGGGGCCCACAAGGGTGGAGGGCGCGCCCAGGGGGGTAGGCGCGCCCCCTGCCTCGTGGCCTCCTCGTTGATTGCTTGACGTCCACTCCAAGTCCTCTGGATCACGTTTGTTCCAATCACGTTCCCGAAGGTTTCATTCCGTTTGGACTCCATTTGATATCCTTTTCCTTCGAAACACTTAAATAGGCAGAAAAACAGCAATTTGAGCTGGGCCTCCGGTTAATAGGTTAGTCCCAAAAATAATATAAAAGTGTATAATAAAGCACATTAAACATCCAAAACAGAATATATAATACCATGGAACAATCAAAAATTATAGATACGTTGGAGACGTATCACTATCCCTCCCCTTCTTTGTTCAAGGTAAACCTAAAACAAAGTCCATAAATATATCCGCCCAAGGAACACTAGGTAGAGGCAAAGGCATATATAAACCATGAGGATTGAGTCGTGACTTAGCTTTTCGACATGTAGTGCAGCGAGCAACAAACGCTCAACATCCCGTCTCATCTTTGGCCAAAAGAAATGTGTAGCAAGTATATCCTCTGTCTTATTCACGCCAAAATGTCCCATTAATCCTCCTCCATGCGCCTCCTGCAACAACAAAAGACGAACGGAGCTAGCTGGAATGCATAGCTTGTTAGCACGAAACACAAATCCATAGTTAACGACAAACTTGTTCCATGTTCTCCCTTCCTTACAATTCTGCAATACATCTTTAAATTCAGCATCATGCACATATTGATCTTTGATGGTCTCCAAACCAAATATTTTAAAGTCAAGTTGTGAAAGCATAGTATAACGACGAGACAATGCATCAGCAACAACATTTTCTTTACCCTTATTGTATTTAATGACATAAGGGAAAGTCTCAATGAATTCAACCCATTTAGCATGTCTATGGTTCAGTTTTGCTTGACTTTTAATGTGTTTCAAAGATTCATGATCAGAATGTATAACAAATTCTTTGGACCACAAATAATGTTGCCATGTTTCTAAGGTCCGAACAAGAGCATATAATTCTTTATCATAAGTAGAATAGTTCAAACTAGGCCCACTCAATTTTTCAGAAAAGTATGCAACAGGTTTGCCATCTTGTAATAACACACCTCCTAATCCAATTCCACTAGCATCACATTCAAGCTCAAAAGTCTTAGTAAAATCAGGAAGTTGGAGTAAAGGAGCATGTGTCAACTTATCTTTCAATACCGTGCAGGCTTCTTCCTGTGCGGTACCCCAAACAAAAGGCACTTCCTTCTTTGTAAGCTCACTGAGAGGAGCAGCAAAGGTGCTAAAATCTCTCATAAAACGCCTATAGAAACTAGCGAGTCGAAGAAAACTCCTCACTTGTGTGACCGTTTTGGGCTGCGGCCAACTCTCAATAGCTTCAATCTTGGCTTTATCAACTTCAATTCCCTGTGGAGTAACAACATAGCCAAGAAAAGATACTCGGTCGGTGCAAAAGGTGCACTTCCCAAGGTTACCAAACAAACGTGCATCACGTAAAGCAATAAAAACAGCACGTAAATGTTCCAAATGTTCCTCCAAAGATCTGCTATAAATCGGTATATCATCAAAATAGACTACCACAAATTGTCCAATGAAAACACGTAAAACTTCGTTCATTAATCTCATGAAAGTACTAGGTGCATTAGTTAACCCAAAACGCATGACTAACCACTCATATAATCCAAACTTAGTTTTAAATGTCGTTTTCCATTCATCCCCCAATTTCATAAGAATTTGATGGTATCCACTACGCAAATCAACTTTGGAGAATATTGTAGAGCCACTCAATTCATCAAGCATATCATCTAGCCTAGGAATAGGATGACGATATCGAATAGTAATATTATTAATGCCTCTACAATCAACACACATATGCGATGTGCCATCCTTTTGCAGCACTAGAATAATAGAAACAATATAAGGACTAAGGGATTCACGTCTATAACCTTTGTCGAGCAGCTCCTGGACTTGACGCATAATCTCCTTCGTCTCCTCTGGATTGGTACGGTATGGTGCACGGTTGGGTAGCGATGCACCGGGAATTAAGTCAATCTGATGCTCAATCCCTCGAATAGGTGGTAATCCCGGTGGCACGTCTTGTGGAAAGACGGGACCGAACTCCTGCAAAATGTTAGTAATAGCAGGAGGCAAAGAAGAAGGCACGTCCTCAAATGAAAATAATGCCTCTTTGCACGCAAAAGCATAGCAAACAGATTTGCTAAAATCTAGCTCATTAATATCAGACTTGGTGGCATGTAAACATGCACTTTTCAATTTAATGTCAGAAGCAACACTAGATGGTTTATTATTAGGCTTCATTTGTTGCTCAAATTCTTTTGCCACAATCTGATTTTCACTTTATTTTTCTCCTGTTTTGCTTTATTAGCTCTATTAATATCATCTTTCAAAATGGAATCAGGAGACATAGGAAGCAAAGTAATATGTTTATCCTGATGAACAAGACTATACTGATTGTTTCTACCACGGTGTACAGAAGTTTTATCAAATTGCCATGGTCTGCCAAGTAATAAGGAACACGCTTGCATGGGTACCACATCACAATCAACATAATCATCATATGTAGAGATACTAAAATGCACACGAACAGTACGTCTTATCTTAACCTTGCCGCTGTTGTTGAACCATTGGATGTAGTAAGGATGTGGATGTGGTCTTGTAGTGAGAGATAGCTTCTCCACCATCTCCATGCTAGCCAAGTTGTTACAACTCCCTCCATCTATGATGACGCGAACAGAATGTTCCTTCACAACTCCCTTTGTATGGAACAAATTATGCCTCTAATTTTGCTCAGCTTGTGTAACCTGCACACTCAAAACACGCTGAGCAACTAAACATTCATACCTGTCAGCATCTTCAGCAGTCATGTATTGCGTCTCATGATCAGAATCATCTCCACCGTGTTCTTCACTTGTAATAAGAGCCAAAGTCTCCTCATCATAGTCACTAGCGGACTCATACCCACCATCCTCAGTAACAATCATCACACGCTTAGATGGGCTTTCTCTCGCATAATGACCTCCACCCTTGCAACGACGACAAATAATATCACGTGTTTGCCCTGTTGATGCCATGGATGAAGAAGAGCTCTGTGCAGGCCCAGAAGGTGTACTCTTGGCAGATAGTGGTGGTTGTGCCTGCTTTCTTGTATCACGGTTGGAGGTGGCAGCTGACGGAGGTGCCGGTGCAGCAGAACGTGTGGAAGTAGAGGATGCACGTGGTGTCCATGATGAAGGTCGACCTGCAGAAAAGTTAGTTCGCGCCAATGCCTATCGATCCTGCACTTCACGTTCAGCTTTGGAAGCAAGATGGAATAAACGAGTGATATTATTATATTATACTCTAGAATGGTCTGAATCTCTTTATTTAATCCACCCATAAAACGTGCAAGCATAGCTTCATTATCCTCAACAGTACCACATCTAATCATGCCAGTTTGTAATTCCTGATAATATTCTTCTACATAATTTTTTCCTTGTCTTAAATGCTGCAATTTTTCAATTAATTCACGTTGATAATATGGTGGAACCTAGCGAGTACGCATAGCAGTTTTCAAAGCAGCTCAAGTAGCTGGAATAAGATATAATCTACAATGTTCAGACCACCAAACAAATGCAAAACTAGTGAAAGCACAAACAGCAGCAGGAACACGTCTCTCCTCAGGATATTGTAAACATGTAAAATGTTGTTCAGTTTCTAACTCCCAAGTAAGATATATATTAGGAACATATCTACCCTCAAATGGTGTAATATTCAACTTTAGTTTAGGAAGATGGTCATGATCTCGTACCTTAGGTGGTGGTGCAGCCCTACCGTTGCGATGATATGCATGAGGACGACCTGGTGGTGGTAGTGCTAGTGGTTGCACGTAGTTCTGATTTTGATCACCCTCATCCTCGTAATGGTCCTCCACCTCTGTAGTAGCAGCATGAGCTATAGAAGCATCAACAGTAGGTACAGCGGCACCAGAAGTTTGACCAGGCTCAAGGGGAACGCGTTGTGCTCGTCCCACTTGATTTGGAAGGCGATGTTGTTGTTGTTGTTGTAGAGGTGCGACAGGTGCAGCGGGGGGTGGTTCTGGAAGACGCGCGAGCAATTCATTAAACTTGTTATTGAGCTTTGTTTCGAACGCCTTCTCAATGCCATCTATCTTCTCCATGGCCTCTTCAAATCTGTTTAGCACATCTTCCACCTGTCCACTAATCATTTGCTGAAACTTATCATGAAGCTCCTTGTTCGTCAAATTCTTCCAGTCAATCTCGTCGGCTTGTGATCCTGCCATGGTTAGCAGCAATAGAAACACACAAGAATATGATCCTACAGACTACTAACAAGTGGTGGTGGTGGGTGTCACAAATCCGTCAAGCAAATCTCAAATTCTTACCAGTTCTTAACCAGCAGCAGGCGGTGATCGGCAACCGTTGTAGTCAAAACTCTCAAAGCTTGGATAGAGCGATTACCAGGGAGAGTCAAACGCACGACCTAGATGTATGTGGAGTTAGGAAGGATTGTAATATCGTAGCAAAAAGGGTCAGCAATAATCAATTCAGAGAAGCAAAGTTGAATAAACGCTCAACGACGGTACTGTGCTGGTCCTATGCTAGACCGTACTAGAGACGCGAGCCTAGAACACGAACAAAATCATGGCGTGACACGTAAACAAGGGAAAAGCACACTCTGAATTTTTTTTGCTATATTGTTTTTGCGCTCCTCCTTTTTTTGCCAAAAATCACTATAATGGCGAGTGTATCAAAACTCTTCCCAAGTCAAACTAACAGGATAGGCACGAAAGTTTTTTGAAAAATTGTTTTTTCGGAAATCAGGGCAGCGACGACTGAAAAGTGTGACAAAATATCACTATGATGGCGAGTGTCTCAAAAGACTCAGAAAAGCCAAAAAAAGTATAGGGAAAAAATATTTTCGACTGCCGAAATTTTGGCCTAAAAACTGCCCGGGGGTCTCGAAACCTATTTTTTCCCGAAACCTACTCAGGCAAGGAAACACGAATCGGTAATGATGAGGACATCAATACCATTGTTACACCCACAGGCCCTGCTGCTATACATACTGGACCAATTACTAGAGCTCGCGCACGCCAATTAAATTACCAGGTACTTTCGTTTCTTGGTAATGATTCTAATGTTCATGAGAATATGATGCTGCCTAAATTGGATACATTTGTTTTGCTTACAAATGAAGGGCCTAGCTTTGAGAAGGATGAACATTGGAGCAAGAACAAGCATGGAGATGATGGCATGCGCATGGGGAACAAGAACGGAGTTACAAGTGATGATTTCAGGACGTTGAAGCCACCATAATGCGTGCATGAAGCCTTGGACGAAATATACAAGATGCTACTTCATAACTTTCGTCCAGAGGCTATTCTAGGTGCTGCGTCACCTTATTATTGGGCCAGGCCCATGTAATTTCGAAATACATAAGTATAGGCTGTTTTTAGAGTCCGTATGTGTGGGGAAACAAGAGATAGGGTTGGTTTCGGAACCCTTCCTCAAGGGCCACGAAATTCCCCACTCTTCCTTCATATATACAGCCCTTAGGGCGTCGTTTAGACTTTGGGTTTTGTTTAGATTAAAAGTTCGCCATAGCTGCAAGTTCGCGTACTTCGTTTGTGTTCAGCGACCAGACAAAGGCGTCACAGAACTCCACCTTGATCAATAAAGCTTTCATCTTATATTCGCAATATCCAGATTGCAATCTCAGTTTCTTGCTTGTTCTTCGTTTGCTCGCAGGAAACAGACCCTCGTGGTCAGGTTGATCGTGCTCCGGCGTGGTCGATAACATCTCGGAGTTGGTTTAGCGATTGCTAAGGCGCGACGTCCTCGCACGTTCGTAGTCGGATCGTCAAAGTCGACTTCCATCAAAGCGATATTCATCATCTCATCGAAAGACGGGACACCTTTGCCTCTATCAGGTAAATAGATGGATCTCGAAAACAAACCTAATATGAAAAGAACTCGGATTGGTGGTGGATATATGATGGTAAGATATGGCGGCGATGGTGGTATATGGTAGCGGTGGTGGTATATGGATACAGATTGGTGGTGGTATATGGATACGGATTGGTGATGGTATATGGATATGGAACGGTGGCGAATAAGCGGTGGTGGTAGATGGCATGGGCGATGATGATGGTGCGGCGGCGGCGTGACAACTTATGACCAGAACTCGAAACTCTAAAAGACTAGACGCTATGACCAGCAACTAGACACGACGATGCAACCGCAAATTCAACAAAGCAAAAACCCTAAAAAGATTATGCAATGGCTCAGACTGCTTTGGATATGATGACTAACTGTAATTTTTTTTGGCTTTTTCGTGGACTGTAGGTATGAAGAACAGTCTCGATCTAAACTACGAAAAACTGTAAAATCTCACCGAGCAACCTGGAAATTTGATACCACTTGATAGAGGCAAAGGTGTCCCGTCTTTCGATGAGATGGTGAATATCATTTCGGAGGAGTAGACTTTCACGATCCGACTACGAATGTGCGAGGACGTCACGCCTTAGCAATCGCTAAACCAATTTTGAGAGGTTATTAACCACGCTGGAGCACGATCAACCTGACCACGAGGGTCTGTTTCCTGCGAGCAAACGAAGAACAAGCAAGAAACTGAGATTGCAATCTAGATATTGTGAATATAAGAGGAAAGCTTTACTAATGAAGGTGGGGTTCTGTGACGCCTTTGTCTGGTCGTTGAATACAAACGAAGTACGCGAAGTTGCAGCTATGGCAAACTATTAATCTAAACAAAACCCAAAGTCTAAATGACGCCCTAAGGGCTGTATATATGGAGGAAGAGGGGGGAATTTCGTGGCCCTTGGAGGAGGGGTCCGAAACCAACCCTAACTCTTGTTTCCCCACACATACGGACTCTAAAAACAACCTATACTCACATACGGACTCTAAAAACAACCTATACTTGACTATTTCAAAGTTACATGGGCCTGGCCCAAAAATAAGGTGACGCAGCACCTATAATAGCCTCTGGACGAAATTATGAAGTGGCATCTTGTATATTTCGTCCAAGGCTTCATGCACTCATTATGGTGGCTTCAAAGTCCTGAAATCATCACTTGTAACTCCGTTCTTGTTCCCCTATGCTTGATCTTGCTCCAATATCCATCCCTCTTGTCCAAGTTAGGCCCTTCATTTGTAAGCAAAACAAATGTATCAAATTTAGGCAGCATCATATTCTCATGAACATTAGAATCATTACCAAGAAACGAAAGTACCTGGTAATTTAATTAGCGTGCACGAGCTCTAGTAATTGGTCCCGTATGTATAGTAGTAGGGGCTGTGGGTGTAACGATGGTATTGATGTCCTCATCACACCAGCTCCGTCATCTTCGTGCCGACCTCGGGGCTGGCTCCCCGTTGCCGCCCTGTGTTGCCGTTGTGCCTTTGCTTTGGCCCAGCACTTGGTCGCTGGCTCCTGCGCTTGGCCTACCTGGCGCCCATTGCCTGCACTGCCTCTGCACCTGGCTTCCCGCGCCGCTTGCCGATGCGCCGCGTCCCGCCCGGCTGCTGCGGCCCCGCGCGCACCGGCTCCGCGTGCGCCGTCTCGCCCCCGCAGCCGGCCGCCGGCTCCAGCGCCCGACATGCCCGGCGCCTGCGCCGTCTACGCTCGCCTCCCGCGCACCTGGTCGCCCCCGCGGCCTGCCTCCCGCGACCCCGCCTCCCTGCGCCGGCTCTGCCGCTCCGCGGCTGGCCCGAGCCGGCTCGCCACCCCGCCTTCGTCCGGCTTGCTGCGCCGCGCCGGGTCCGGCTCCCGCGCACCTCCAACGACCCCTGCTCTGAAGAAAAGAGAAGAGCCGGCTTAAAAAACAGCTGCGTCCGACTGCCCCCAGCCGGCCAAAGAGAAGAAAAGAAAAAGATCTCCGCCTGCCCATCCGCCTGCTTTGCCACTCGGATGGCCAGACGCGACCCGGCCTGCCTTCCCGCTTCAACACCGGGCCCGCTGGAGAGCCCGCCCGACTGCCCGTCCGCCTCGATGCCTGGTCGGTCGGGTCCGACCGTCGGGGACCCCCTTCAAGCACCCGGAGGCTCGAAGGCTACCTCGAGCGCGTGTGCCGGCGCGCTCCACAAGCACCAAGCCACGCCGGCTGTCTTTGTCAACCTCCCCCTCATCTGCGTCAAAGCAATGTGAGCTCCTTACCCGCATATTTTCGCACCACGTGCAAACACGGATAACCCCAAGCGTCCTCGGGGCCTATCTTCGCATTTTTATCAGTTGCATTACTGTTCGCCCCGGCACCAACTAGTCTCGGCCCGGAGGCTGGCCGCTCGGCCCCATTCGTTCGCTCTCGCGGACGGCTTAGTAGCGTGGACGGTACCAAAGGCCCACTCTTCGTCTCAGCTACAGACCGCAGCGCGGCTGTCCGGCTAGCAAGAGCAAAAGTTGGAGATCACCCCACGCGCAAAACTTTCGGGAAGAAAAATGGTTCGAGGGACCCCGGTCGTTTCCTATATATCTGCTCGGTCGAGTCTGCTCCCAGAGTTTGAGTACTGTACGCTCCACCCCGCGGCCCACTCTTAGCCACAGACTGCCATGTGGCTGTACGGCTAGCGAGAGCACGAGCCAAAGAGCGGAGAGGACATGAAAAAGATTGAAGGGGGCTCAGACGAAACCGAGTTGGCACCCTCCACATAATACTTGCACTGCTAAAAGCAAACATTTGATATATCTGCGTGGACTAACCTTGTCTTTTTGCATGACCATCTCCGTGGGGAACCCCTCCTCGCCCGGAGGCTACACCCAGTGGGTGCCCTTGCGCGCCCCCACTCGGAATACGCCGCGCCAGTTGCACGGCCGCAACCGGCTGTCATCGACAACATTCCGACACCATCAGTCGGCAGACCCCGCGTCCGCGCCCGACACCATCCGTCAACGGACCCCGCGTCCGCGCCCGACAGCTTGAGTCAGCGGACCCCGCATCCGCGCCCGACGACATCAGTCGGCGAAACCCGCGTCCGCGCTCGACAGCTTCAGGTGGTAGACCCCGCGTCCGCGCCCGACAGCTTCAGCTGGCGGACCCCGTGTCCGCGCCCGACAGCACCAGCCGGCGGACTCCGCGACCGGGCCTGGCAGCACCACACGCCCACCAGCAGCCATCGGCACCTAGCGGTTTTCCACGACCGTCTGGCGGCACGGGCCTCACGGGACAACACGAAGCCGCAAAAACCCTCCGCCCGACTCTTCGAGTCGCTCGAAGCCTCGGAGGCTACACCCAGCGGGTGCGCCAGCGCGCCCGCGCTGGAAGCAAGCCGCTCCAGCTGCAACGCCCGCAACCGGTTCTCATCAACAACTTCTTCAACAAGACCCTCCGCCCAACTTTTCCAAGTTGCCCGGAGGCTACATCCAGCAGGTCCGCTTGCGCACCCCCACTCGGAACATGCCGCGCCTGTTGCACGTCCGCCGCCGGCTGCAACCGACACCCTCGACGCCATCATCTGCACCAACAACCGCGAAAACCCTCCGCCCAACTTTTCCAAAGTTGCCCGGAGGCTCGGAGGCTAAACCCTGCCGAAGCAAGCCGCGCCGGTTGTGGTTCGCAGTCGGCCATCATCAGCATCTTCTACATCGACGTCCGCTAAAAAACCTCCGCTCAACTTTTCCAAGTTGCCCGGAGGCTCGGAGGCTACTGTCCGGGGGATGACCCCCGGGTAGGCCCTTGACGGCGAAACGACGCTTCAAGACATCGGGGCTAGCAAAGCCCCTCAGTCCGACTGCTCCGTCCGGCTCGCCACCCGGCCGCTCCAGACGGCTCCCCGTCCGGCTGCTCCAGTCGGTGTGCTGCACGAAGTCAACCACTACATCAACCCGACACCGACAAGACGGCCATACCGCGGCCACTGTTGCTGATAACGCACACACTGTTCACTTGTCACACGCGACATCATCTGCAGTGTACCTTGTCCCCTGGGCAATTATTTATAAAATGCCTCAGGGACAAGACATAGCTTAGCTCTCAAGCTACCCATAGCTTGAGATGTAAGCTACTCATTGTAGCTTACATCCCAAGCCACCCATCACCTATATATACTGGCACATATCCATCCATGCAGGGACGCCCACGGCCTCCTGGCCACACACACTCACGTCCACACTTGGCCAGGCACTCATGCCACACACATATCTCCTCACGCATGAGGCAATAGCTAGAGCACTCGGCTCCCATAGATGCGTTCCGTAATACAGCTCCAGGAGCGCTTTGTCCTGCCAGATGTATACTCCACATATATACACACATGCAGGAGTAGGGGTATTATCTCTCTGGACAGCCCCGAACCTGGGTAAACCACCGCGTGTTGTTTGCCCAATCCCGTCCCCGGATATTCCACTGTAGCCTTGTTGCACCCTCGATAAGCCACCTCGTGGCATCTGCCGTGACGCGGTGTCCCTTGGCCACTCCCGCGAAAATACGACGACAGGTCTCCTTTGGTAGTGGCTTTGTTCTGCTTCCTCAGCTTTCGCTTGAGGATGGATTTTTCCTCCTTTAAGTCACCGATCTCCTATTCAAGCTCTAATATCTTTTTGCATAATTCTTGCTTGTTTTCCTGCAAAAGACGAAAGGGGATAAATTGAATCTTAGGTTGCTTTGTTGGGGAGACTTGATTTCTTGAATTCCACGTGCATATCCGCAGGTTGAGGTAATGGAGCTTCATCTTCGTCTGAGCTTGTCTCCTCCTCCCTTTTTGGATCATAGTCTTCTTCCTCCTCCGAAGTCCATCTATAATGCTCCACATCCCCATAAACCTTGGGGTTTACGATGCAGTCAGCAACATAGCTCTCACCATCCGAGTCTTGGGATGACATATTTTCAGATCTATCAGGAAAATAACGAGAAAAGAACACAGAAGATTTCTCCGCGATACAGTGGTCAATAGGTTCGGGGGGTATATAAAGATTTTTTATCTTGGGAACCAAGCAAACAGGAGAAAAACAGAGTCCGGAAGGTACCTGAGGTGGGCACAACCCACCCTAGGCGCGCCCTGGTGTCTTGTGCCCACCAGGGTTGCCTTCCTGGTTGTTTCTTATTTTCCTAATTTTTAATATACTCCAAAACTAGCAGAAAATATTTTTGCAGATTTTCAGAGTCCGTTTACTTACCGTATCAAGTACCTCCTCCTTTTCGGTTATTGCGGAGTGTTACGGAAGGTTTTCTTATGTGTTCTTCCGGTGTCATAGTTTGGATAATATTGTTTTCAACATTAATGGGCGTACCTGAGATATAATGTTTTATTCTTTGCCCATTAACAACCTTCAGGTTAGTACATTCGGCATTATCCATTTTGATAGCTCTAGATCGATAAACCTCCTGAATAATGTAAGGTACTTCCCATTAAGAAAAGGGGTCAATCTATAGATGTCCTAATTAACATAGCCGGCTTGACCTAGATGGAAACCGAGTGCATGTGCCCCCAATGACCAGCGTCTTGGTGGAACGCAGTTGTCGCTATTTAACCCTTGCAGTGATCCGAAGCACATGACAACTATTATTGTGAGATGAAAAGAAATCTTTTTTTAGATTTCTCATCAGAACTACAGCCCAGTACAACACAGCTAGCACGAACTAATCTCCCGTGTCGTGCAGGGATCGTCCAGGCACCGACATGTGTACAGCACTACTCCAGTACTATCACTCGTCTCTCTCTTATATTAACCCAGCCGACTTGCGGGGACGGGGGGGGGGCTATGGTCGGTTCTAAATTGTGATCCCACATGTGTGTGCAAACGCAACGTGCGTTCCATTCGGTGAGCGGCGTGCCAGACCTACCGACCGTCTGGGGTGCGGCACGAACGCGACGGGCGTGCTGTATACGTGTACCGCCATTTTCTTCAGGCTTTGCTCCATGGCGCAATCCATGGATACAAAATTATAAAAGTCGAGGGCAGGGCTTTCCTCGCGCGGTAGTGATAGAGCATTTATCCATATAGTATTTTGAGCCTTTTTGCATCACAAATTAACTTAAGACCACAACCTTTACTTATAAAGTATTCATTCCTGTAGAAATATTCCTACTATGATATATTTTACAACACTTAATCTTATTTTGTAGATCGGGTGCGTTTAGGCACCCAAACTACAGCAAAAGTGCAACCAACCCCAAACTAGGGATCATCTTGTGTGAGAAGACAGAATGGGAAAGGGCAAATTGAGAAGAACCAAAGACTGGCGCACCCAACCGGAGAGAGGCTCGAGCTGGCGCGACCGACCAGACAGCTGACGGTGGGTGTCTGATCCCACACATGGTTCATCTCACGAGAAAACAGAGGAGGGGGTCAAAGCAAAAGCAGGAGGGGCCGACTTCTTTCCCTCCTTCTCCTTGCTGCTTAGAGCATCTCCAGCCGCGCCCCCAACAGGTCCCCCAGGCGACTTTTTATGCGCTAGCGCCAAAAAAATGCCCTAGTCGCGCCCCCAAGACGCCGAAATCTGCCATCTCGGCCCTTTTTGGGCCCGGCGATCGCATGCCGAACCCGGCGCACTGGGGGGCACTCGGGCTCTCCAGCGCAAGGGAAAAGCACGCCTGGCCCACACTGTCAGGCGAAAAGTCAAACCAACCAGCCAGATTCGCCCCCCCACCCTCGCGTTCTCGGCCGCCACCCTGCCGATCCCGGCGCCGACCACCGCCCACCACCACTAGATAGATCATTCCCCATCGAAAAAGAGAGGAGGCTTCGCCGCGGCAGCCTTTTCACCGCCGCCCGGGCAATTTTTCTAGCGTTCCGGCCGCAAAGGGCCGTGTACCGGCGGTGCGCGCCCGCCGCGCCCGGAAGGTGTTCGGTGATTTGCCTGCTCGGCGATGGACTCGGACGACAAGGGGGCCCTCGTCGCGCTGCTGGAGGAGGAAGCCGAAGCCGACGTCCAGGAAGAGGACCATCTCATGGTCCTCGACGCCCTCGCCGGCCTGCTCGCGAGCAATGAAAAGCCGCGGCGAGGTGGCTCAGTGCCAGGGCGGATGAAAGCAAAGAACCAGCATTGTTTGGAAGGCTACTGCATGCTCTACTCCGACTACTTCGCCGACGCTCCACTGCACGATGACAAAGTATTTCGGCGCCATTATCGGATGAGCCGATAGCGTTTCCTCGGGATTGTGAATTCCATCTGGGAGTTCGACGACTACTTCAAGTGCAAGAAGGATTGAACCAGCAAACTTGGATTCACCTCAATCCAGAAGTGCACGACAGTGATGAGGATGCTTGCATACGGAGTTCCCGGTGATTAACTCGACGACTATGGGCGCATGGCCGAGTCCACCACCATTGAGTGTTTCTACAACTTCTGCAGGGCAGTGGTGGCAGTGTTTGGACCGCAATAATTGCGAACACCCAATGCGGAAGACACTGCTCGGATCCTAGCACAGAATGCAGCAAGAGGATTTCCTGGGATGCTTGGAAGCATCGACTGCATGCATTGGAAATGGAAGAACTGCCCATTTGCTTGGCAGGGGATGTACAAAAGGCGCCAAAGGCGGTTGCTGTGTGGTACTTGAGGCGGTGGCCACACATGACCTCTGGATTTGGCACTCCTTCTTTGGTATGCCAGGAACTCACAATGACATCAATGTGCTGCAGTGCTCCCCTGTCTTTGCCAAGCTTCTTGAAGGTCATTCTCCTCCGATGAACTTCGAGGTCAATGGGCGGCACTACAACAAGGGATACTACCTAGCTGATGGCATCTATCCGAGATGGTCTATATTTGTGAAGACTATCTCAAATGTTGTGCCAGGAGGCAAGAAGTCACACTTTTCCAAGGTGTAGGAGGCTTGCAGGAAGGATGTCGAGCGGGCATTTGGTGTGCTCCAATCTCGATTTGCTGTTGTCCGGTACCCTGCTCAGACCTGGTCGAAAGATCAAATGTGGGAGATCATGACTTGCCGTGTCATCTTGCAAACATGATCATCGAGAGCGAGCAGGAAGAGCCAGTGTTTGACACTGAACAATACTACAGGCAGGGGGTCCATTGTCTTCATGCTCTCGATGGACTTGATGTTCTTGTCGAGCTTGAGGAGGAGCTTGTCGATGCACACGTGCTTGGTAAATCCTTTCTTGAGCTTCGTCGCGAAGTGCTTCTTGATGTAGACGTGCTTGTCGGCCTCGATTGGCTACGGCAAGACTTGAATCTCGAAAGGCACATTGCGCCTCAAGTGCTTGAGCTTCTCGTAGTTGTTGTTCGTCATATTGTGCTTCGGCATCTTGTGCATCTTGATGTTGTCGCGCTCGCTCCTCTTGTTCTTGTTCTCATTGGCGTTGCCGTTCTTGTGCTTGAGTGAATGCATCTTGGGCTTGCCGTTGACGATGCTCTTGAGAGTCGGTGTCGTGTAGAGGATTGCGGTTTGCTTGACGATCTTGACGCGCGGCACGACGTAGAGTGTTTGATGTCGGTGTACTTGAACCGGAGATAGTGTCGTCGGAGTGTCGACTTGCGCGGCTCCGTCTTGAGGAGGACGAAGTGGTAGAAGAGCGGTTGACCATCATGGTTCGGATATCTTCTTTGAGGGAACTCATGGATGTGTCGAAGTAGTCTCTTGTACGTTGCTCGGATTGTCGTAGGTCGGTGGCGAGATTGTCGATGCGGTTGCCCAAATCAAGTTGTTCTTGATGCAAAGCTCGATGTGCGCCAAATAGTTGTGTTTTGGTGACATAGGATGACATGTCGTCGTCTTGCTCCAAGAAGAGTGGGTTGGTAGATGTACTTCGCCTATCCGTCATTCCAAACAAAGATATGTGAGTGGGAGAAAGAGAAGAACCAATACCAAATGTACCTTGACCGATGTTGAGGATGGATCAAGATCACGCAATGTGTAACAAGGAAATAGCATAATTGGTACCAATTCTTGTCGGTTTCTCACACCTACACAAGTAAAAGCTTATAGTGGAGCTTGGTTAGGATAGTGGCACAAAATTTGATGCAATTGTAAGTGAGCTTCAATAATGTTGGAAAAGATTCACAAATTTACAAATGCAACAAGTAGACCAATAGCAAGATATGGTACACGGAAACACACACACAAATAGATAATGTGGGGTTGTGCAACCAAGGATGATCCAAAATGTGGAATCCACCAAGATGCTCTTGTTGCACAACACTAGAGAGACGCTAGCACGATTGCACAATAGGCGGATACGAACTTGTGCACAACCTACTAAGCAAAAATGCAACGACTTCTATCCCAAGTATGTATGATGTTTCTATGCTTTGATCCAAGATGATCGAGTATGACAATCTTAATGTTGTTTGATGCTATGGTTCTTGCTTATAAGCTGATAAAGGCAAAGGTGTCCCGTCTTTCGATGAGATGATGAATATCGCTTTGATGGAAGTCGACTTTGACGATCCGACTACGAACGTGCGAGGACGTCGCGCCTTAGCAATCGCTAAACCAACTCCGAGAGGTTATCGACCACGCCGGAGCACGATCAACCTGACCACGAGGGTCTGTTTCCTGCGAGCAAACGAAGAACAGGCAAGAAACTGAGATTGCAATCTGGATATTGCGAATATAAGATGAAAGCTTTATTGATCAAGGTGGGGTTCTGTGACGCCTTTGTCTGGTCGCTGAACACAAACGAAGTACGCGAAGTTGCAGCTATGGCGAACTTTTAATCTAAACAAAACCCAAAGTCTAAACGACGCCCTAAGGGCTGTATATATGGAGGAAGAGGGGGAATTTCGTGGCCCTTGAGGAAGGGGTCCGAAACCAACCCTATCTCTTGTTTCCCCACACATACGGACTCTAAAAACAGCCTATACTTATGTATTTCGAAATTACATGGGCCTGGCCCAATAATAAGGTGACGCAGCACCTAGAATAGCCTCTGGACGAAAGTTATGAAGTAGCATCTTGTATATTTCGTCCAAGGCTTCATGCACGCATTATGGTGGCTTCAACGTCCTGAAATCATCACTTGTAACTCCGTTCTTGTTCCCCATGCGCATGCCATCATCTCCATGCTTGTTCTTGCTCCAATGTTCATCCTTCTCAAAGCTAGGCCCTTCATTTGTAAGCAAAACAAATGTATCCAATTTAGGCAGCATCATATTCTCATGAACATTAGAATCATTAGCAAGAAACGAAAGTACCTGGTAATTTAATTGGCGTGCGCGAGCTCTAGTAATTGGTCCAGTATGTATAGCAGCAGGGCCTGTGGGTGTAATAATTGTATTGATGTCCTCATCATCCTCCCCTTCTTGAAATGAAGTCGTCCTCGACGGAAGCTCATCTTCCTCACCCAAATAAGGCTTCAAATCTGCAATATTAAAAGTGGGACTAACCCCAAAATCTGCAGGCAGCTCAAGTTTATATGCATTATCATTTATTTTCTCTAACACCTTAAAAGGACCATCAGCACGTGGCATTAGCTTTGATTTGCGCAAATCAGGAAATCTATCCTTACGCAAATGTAACCAAACAAGATCTCCAGGTGCAAACACAACATGTTTTCTACCCTTATCTCCAGCAAGTTTATATTTAGCATTCATACGCTCAATGTTTTCCTTAGTTAACTCATGCATTTTTAAGATCAATTCAGCACGTTGTTTAGCATCAAAATTAACCTTCTCCGAAGATGGAAGAGGCAACAAATCAATAGGTGCACGAGGTAGGAAACCATACACAATTTCAAAAGGGCACATCTTAGTAGTAGAATGCAATGAACGATTATAAGCAAACTCAATATGAGGCAAGCAGTCTTCCCACATTTTCTTATTATTCTTCAAAACAGCCCTAAGCATAGTAGACAATGTTCTATTGACTACTTCAGTTTGTCCATCAGTTTGGGGGTGACAAGTAGTACTAAAAAGCAGTTTAGTCCCCAACTTAGCCCATAAACATCTCCAAAAGTGGCTAAGAAATTTAGTATCACGATCTGAAACAATAGTATTTGGCACACCATGCAAGCGAATAATTTCACGAAAGAACAAATCAGCAACATTAACAGCATCATCGCTTTTATGACATGGTATAAAGTGCGCCATTTTCGAGAATCTATCCACGACAACAAATATGCTATCCCTCCCCTTCTTTGTTCGAGGTAAACCTAAAACAAAGTCCATAGATATATCCTCCCAAGGAACACTAGGTACAGGCAAAGGCATATATAAACCATGAGGATTGAGTCGTGACTTAGCTTTTTGACATGTAGTGCAGCGAGCAACAAAACGCTCAACATCCCGTCTCATCTTTGGCCAAAAGAAATGTGTAGCAAGTACGTCCTCCGTCTTCTTCACGCCAAAGTGTCCCATTAATCCTCCTCCATGCGCCTCCTGCAACAACAAAAGACGAAGAGAGCTAGCTGGAATGCATAGCTTGTTAGCACGGAACACAAATCCATCATTAACGACAAACTTGTTCCAGGTTCTTCCTTCTTTACAATTCTGCAATACATCTTTAAAATCAGCATCATGCACATATTGATCTTTGATGGTCTCCAAACCAAATATTTTGAAGTCAAGTTGTGAAAGCATAGTATAGCGACGAGACAATGCATCAGCAATAACATTTTCTTTACCCTTCTTGTGTTTAATGACATAAGGGAAAGTTTCAATGAATTCAACCCATTTAGCATGTCTACGATTCAGTTTAGCTTGACTTTTAATATGTTTCAAAGATTCATGATCAGAATGTATAACAAATTCTTTGGGCCATAAATAATGTTGCCATGTTTCTAAAGTCCGAACAAGAGCATATAGTTCTTTATCATAAGTAGAATAATTCAGACTAGGCCCACTCAATTTTTCAGAAAAGTATGCAACAGGTTTGCCATCTTGTAATAACACACCTCCTAATCCAATGCCACTAGCATCACATTCAAGCTCAAAAGTCTTATTAAAATCAGGAAGTTGGAGTAAAGGAGCATGTGTCAACTTATCTTTCAATACCGTGAAGGCTTCTTCCTGTGCGGTACCCCAAACAAAAGGCACATCCTTCTTTGTAAGCTCGTTGAGAGGTGCAGCAATGGTGCTAAAATCTCTCACAAAACGCCTATAGAAACCAGCGAGTCCAAGAAAACTCCGCACTTGTGTGACCGTTTTGGGCTGCGGCCAACTCTCAATAGCTTCAATCTTGGCTTTATCAACTTCAATTCCCTGTGGAGTAACAACATAGCCAAGAAAAGATACTCGGTCGGTGCAAAAGGTGCACTTCCCAAGGTTACCAAACAAACGTGCATCACGTAGAGCAATAAAAACAGCACGTAAATGTTCCAAATGTTCTTCCAAAGATTTGCTATAAATCAGTATATCATCAAAATAGACCACCACAAATCGTCCAATGAAAGCACGTAAAACTTCGTTCATTAGTCTCATGAAAGTACTAGGTGCATTAGTTAACCCAAAAGGCATGACTAACCACTCATATAAACCAAACTTAGTTTTAAATGCAGTTTTCCATTCATCTCCCAATTTCATACGAATTTGATGGTATCCACTACGCAAATCAACTTTGGAGAATATTGTAGAGCCACTCAATTCATCAAGCATATCATCGAGCCTAGGAATAGGATGACGATAACGAATAGTAATATTATTAATGCCTCTACAATCAACACACATACGCGACGTACCATCCTTTTTAGGCACGAGTATAATAGGAACAGCACAAGGACTAAGAGATTCGCGTATATAACCTTTGTCGAGCAGCTCCTGTACTTGACGCATAATCTCCTTCGTCTCCTCTGGATTGGTACGGTATGGTGCACGGTTGGGTAGCGATGCACCGGGAATTAAGTCAATTTGATGCTCAATCCCTCGAATAGGTGGTAATCCCGGTGGCACGTCTTGTGGGAAGACGTCAGCGAACTCCTGCAAAATGTGAGTGACAGCAGGGGGCAAAGAGGAAGGCACGTCCTCGAATGAAAATAATGCCTCTTTGCACACAAAAGCATAGCAAACAGATTTGCTGAAATCTAGTTCATCAATATCAGATTTTGTGGCAAGTAAACATGCACTTTTCAATTTAATTTCAGAAACAACACTAGATGGTTTATTATTAGGTTTCATTTGTTGCTCAAATTCCTTTGCCACAATCTGATTTTCACTCTTATTTTTCTCCTGTTTTGCTTTATTAGCTCTATTAATGTCATCTTTCAAAATGGAATCAGGAGTCATAGGAAGCAAAGTAATATTTTTATCCTTATGAACAAGAGTATACTGATTGTTTCTACCATGGTGTACAGAATTTTTATCAAATTGCCATGGTCTACCTAGTAATAAGGAACATGCTTGCATGGGTACCACATCACAATCAACATAATCAGCATATGTAGAGATACTAAAATGCACACGAACAGTACGTGTTACCTTAACCTTGCCGCTGTTGTTGAACCATTGGATGTAGTAAGGATGTGGATGTGGTCTTGTGGTGAGAGATAGCTTCTCCACCATCTCCATGCTAGCCAAGTTGTTACAGCTCCCTCCATCTATGATGACGCGAACAGAACGTTCCTTCACAACTCCCTTTGTATGGAACAAATTATGCCTCTGATTTTGCTCTGCTTGTGTGACCTGCACACTCAAAACACGTTGAGCAACTAAACATTCATACCTGTCAGCGTCTTCAGGAGCCATGTATTGCGTCTCATTTTCAGAATCATCTCCACCATGTTCTTCACGTGTAATAAGAGCCAAAGTCTCCTCATCATAGTCACTAGCGGACTCATACCCACCATCCTCAGTAGCAATCATGACACGCTGAGATTTGCATTCTCTCGCAAAATGTCCTCTTCCCTTACAACGACGACAAATAATATCACTTGTGTGCCCTGTCGATGCCATGGAAGAAGAAGAGCTCTGCACAGGCCCGGCAGGTGTGCTCTTGGCAGAGAGTGGTGGTTGTGCCTGCTTTCTTGTATCACGGCTGGAGGTGGCACCTGATGGAGGTGATGGTGAAGTGGAAGTAGAAGATGCACGCGGTGTCCATGATGAAGGTCGACCTGCAGAAAAGTTAGTTCGCGCCAATGGCTGTCGATCCTGCACTTCACGTTCAGCTTTACAAGCAAGATGGAATAAACGAGTGATATTATTATAATCCTTATACTCTAGAATGGTCTGAATCTCTTTATTTAATCCACCCATAAAACGTGCAAGCATAGCTTCATTCTCCTCAACAATACCACATCTAATCATGCCAGTTTGTAATTCCTGATAATATTCTTCTACAGAATTTTTTCCTTGTCTTAAACGCTGCAATTTTTGAAGTAATTCACGTTGATAATATGGTGGAACCCAACGAGTACGCATAGCAGTTTTCAAAGCAGCCCAAGTAGCTGGAACAGGATATAATCTACAATGTTCAGACCACCAAACACATGCAAAGCTAGTGAAAGCACAAACAGCAGCAGGAACACGTCTCTCCTCAGGATATTGTAAACATGTAAATCGTTGTTCAGTTTCTAACTCCCAAGTAAGATATATATCAGGAACATATCTACCCTCAAATGGTGGAATATTCAATTTCAGTTTAGGGAGATGGTCATGATCTCGTACCTGAGGTGGTGGTGCCGGCCTACCGTTGCGAATATATACCTGAGGTCGACCTGCTGGTGGTGGTGCTGGTGGCTGCACGTAGTTCTGATTTTGATCAACCTCATCCTCATAATCGCCTGCATAATCGTCATCCTCCTCAGCCGCCGCAGGAGCAGGAGCCAAAGAAGCATCAACAGTAGGGACAGCAGCACCCGAATTTTGACCAATCTCAATTGGAACGCGCTGTGCCCGTCCCACTTGATTTGGAAGGCGGCGTTGGAGATGTGGTTGTTGTTGTTGTAGAGGTGCGACATGTGCAGCCGGTGGTGGTTGGGGAAGACGCTTTAGTAATTCAGTAAACTTGTTATCCAGCTTTGTCTCAAACGACTTCTCCACGGCATCTATCTTCTCCATAGCCTCTTCAAATCTGTTTAGCACATCTCCCACCTGGCCACTCATCATTTGCTGAAATTTATCATGCAACTCCTTGTTCGTCATGTTCGCCCAATCAGTCTCATCGGCTTGTGAACCTGCCATGGTTAGCAGCAATAGAAACACAAAAGAATATGATCCTGCAGACTACTAGAAGTGGTGGGATGGTGGTGTGTCACAAAACCTTCAAGCGAATCTCAAATTCTTACCAGTTCTTACCCAGCAGCAGGTGGTGATCGGCAACCGTTGTAGTCAAAAACTCTCAAAGCTTGGATATAGCGATTACCAGGGAGAGTCAAACGCACGATGTAGACTTATGTGGAGCTGGGAAGGCTTATAATATGGTAGCAAAATGGTAAGCAATAATCAATTCAGAGATGCAAAGTTGAATAAACGCTCAACGACGGTACTGTGCTGGTCCTAGGCTAGACCGTGCTAGAGACGCGAGCCTAGAACACTAACAAAATCACGGCGCTGCACGTAAACAAGGGAAAAGCACACTCAGGAATTTTTTTTTTCGCTCTTTTTTTTTTTTGCGCTCTTTTTTTTTTTTGCGCTCTTTTTTTTTTGCGCTCCTCTTTTTTTTTTTTTTTGTGCGAAAAAAATCACTATAATGGCGAGTGTCTCAAAACTCTTCCCAGGTCAAACTGACAGGATGGGCACAAAATTTTTGACTATTTTTTTTTCGGAAATCAGGGCAGCGATGACGAAAAAGTGCGACAAAAAATCACTATGATGGCGAGTGTCTCAAAACACTACCCGGGGCCTAAAAATAGGATAGGGAAAAAATATTTTTGGTTGCCGGAATTTTGCGCTCCTCTTTTTTTTTTTTTTTTTTCCGAGACCTACTCAGGCAAGGAAACACGAAACGGAAAATATATGGATCTCTAAAACAAACCGACTATGAAAAGAACTCGGATTGGTGGTGGATATATGGCGGTAGTATATGGCAGCGGTGGTGGTATATGGATACGGATTCTAAGCGGTGGCGGATAAGCAATGGTGGTAGATGGCAAGGCGATGATGATGGTGCGGCGGCGGCGTGACAACTTATGACCAGAACTCGAAACTCTAAAAGACTAGACTCTAAGACCAGCAACTTGACACGACGATGCAACCGCAAATTCAACAAAGCAAAAACCCTAAAAAGATTATGCAAAGGCTCAGATTGGTTCGGATATGATGAACTAACCCTAATTTTTTTTGTGGCTTTTTCGTGGACTGTAGGTATGAAGAACAGACTCGATCTAAACTACGAAAAACTGTAAAATCTCACCGAGCAACCTGGAAATCTGATACCACTTGATAAAGGCAAAGGTGTCCCGTCTTTCGATGAGATGATGAATATCGCTTTGATGGAAGTCGACTTTGACGATCCGACTACGAACGTGCGAGGACGTCGCGCCTTAGCAATCGCTAAACCAACTCCGAGAGGTTATCGACCACGCCGGAGCACGATCAACCTGACCACGAGGGTCTGTTTCCTGCGAGCAAACGAAGAACAGGCAAGAAACTGAGATTGCAATCTGGATATTGCGAATATAAGATGAAAGCTTTATTGATCAAGGTGGGGTTCTGTGACGCCTTTGTCTGGTCGCTGAACACAAACGAAGTACGCGAAGTTGCAGCTATGGCGAACTTTTAATCTAAACAAAACCCAAAGTCTAAACGACGCCCTAAGGGCTGTATATATGGAGGAAGAGGGGGGAATTTCGTGGCCCTTGAGGAAGGGGTCCGAAACCAACCCTATCTCTTGTTTCCCCACACATACGGACTCTAAAAACAGCCTATACTTATGTATTTCGAAATTACATGGGCCTGGCCCAATAATAAGTTGACGCAGCACCTAGAATAGCCTCTGGACGAAAGTTATGAAGTAGCATCTTGTATATTTCGTCCAAGGCTTCATGCACGCATTATGGTGGCTTCAACGTCCTGAAATCATCACTTGTAACTCCGTTCTTGTTCCCCATGCGCATGCCATCATCTCCATGCTTGTTCTTGCTCCAATGTTCATCCTTCTCAAAGCTAGGCCCTTCATTTGTAAGCAAAACAAATGTATCCAATTTAGGCAGCATCATATTCTCATGAACATTAGAATCATTAGCAAGAAACGAAAGTACCTGGTAATTTAATTGGCGTGCGCGAGCTCTAGTAATTGGTCCAGTATGTATAGCAGCAGGGCCTGTGGGTGTAATAATTGTATTGATGTCCTCATCATAAGCTCTTTGCTTATCTTTCCCTTTTGCTTAAAAGCTTGTTTGGCTCTTTGATGTTTGAGCTCTTTTCTCATGCAATGCTTCACGAACCAAGATAGCAATTGAGTATATGCGACGGCCACTTTGTGACACAAGAGATGATACCAAGATATGCACCACGACGATATGGTATGTATGCTATGGGAAGTATAATCACTAATGTGCACAAGTCACGTTGCCGGCAATACTCAAAGGCTAGTCTCGATGGGTAAGCTACGGAAAAAGTAAGGCTATGGGGTTATTAATGCAAATGCAAGAGTGTATGATGATATCACGATACCAAGATAATACCAATGTGAGGTTGATACCACAATGGTGTAGTCGATTGTAGTAGTCCGTGGCGAAGATGAGCTGTCGTGATGTCGATGTCTAACTGTACCTAGATAGCCGAAACACAAAAGGACATGGTTACCACAACTCAAATTCTCCAAGACCAAAATGTGTCAAAATCGTGGAAGGTGGATAGCGGACAAGCTATGGAGGTGGTATACGGAAGTGGTGGTGGTATAGGAATGTGTATGCGGAAGTGGGATGTGGTGGCTGAAAACTGTCGGGGGGGGGGGGGAATTCAGTTTCGTCAGGGATCAGCGGACGTCCGGTGGTGGCGGTCGTCCGGTCGTTCCAGGGGCTCCGGACGTCTAGTAGTTGACGGTCGTCCGGTGGGTCGGGGCCACCCGAGGTGCAGGAGGTGATTTTGGGCGGACTTTTTGGGATTTGGGGGCAAATTTGAGCGATTTCGCGGATGGAAAAGGGAGAAAATCGGGGAGATGCTATAACCACTCAAGGCAAAGCAAATCCATGGATCAAATCCAATAAAATTTCATCACACCAACAAATCACCAAAAAAATTGGGGCTATTTTTGTGGGGAATTTTCAAAATAGGACGAAAAACAACAAAATCAAGCTAGAACACAAAGAGAGGGATCCGAAATCGTGATCAACATGGCTCATGATACCAAGATGATGTGGAGTGGAACTCCTTACGGCCGATCTTTCACAAAAGGAGCGGATCCCAACTAAGAACACGATGAACACACGGGGAAACATAAGGGAAAACACAAGAGGAAACACTAAACCAACAAGAATAGATCACACATGCGCTAGATCGATGAACACAAAGGTGAGATACAAGATCCAAGTCCAACAAAGGACGATACAAAGGTAATCGGTTCTTCTCCGTGAGGAGGTCTTGATGGGGGCCACCCAAGAGGGGGTCTTGAATCCGCTTGGAAGGATCTTCTCCGGTGGAGGCATGTCTCCGAGGAGAAGGAAACCAAGTGGATGAGCAAAGCTCTCACACAAACATGAGCTAATCCTTTGCTAACCGTAACTAGGAGGAGGGAGAGGTCTATTTATAGTCTTAGTGCAAAAGAGGGGCGAAGTGAAAGGGTACATGGGCTTCGGCCCGAAACTGTGCGCAGACAGGTACCGGACGTCCGCTGGGGACCGGTCGTCCAGTGGCTCACGGGGGTCCGGACGTCCGGTGTCGTCGGACATCCGCTAGATTCGTTCTGTGAAGGAGGCGCCGGACGTCAGGTATCTTCATACTTCCGCTAATTTCCATTCTGTTGGGCGGTGCCGGACGTCTGGTGACTTCGGTCGTCCGGTCGCTGGAGAGTGTGGCCGGTCATCCGGTCTGGGCCGGACGTCCGCTCACTGGGGCCTGCATTGGCTGGGACTTTGGCAGGTTGGGCTTCAGGCGCCGGACGTCCGGTCCCGACCGGTCGTCCGGTGGCTGGAGTTTTCTCCGGTAGCTCTTCTTCTTGTCCTTCATGGTTGGTGGCCTTGCCGTCTTGTCCGATGGATGTAGATGTACCATGGCTTTCCTCCAAGTACCTAAGCGCACATAGTGTTTCCGTTTGAGGTAGTAGCCATGTCTCATGTGTCGAAAGTGGTAGTTCGGAAAGGAGCGAGTTCACCTTATCTTCGATAGCCTTAGCTCTGGCTCTTGTCATTGGTCCAAGTGGTCACGTGGGAGACGTAGGTAGGTCCATGGGAATGATCTTGGGATGCTCCGCATCATGATAGCACTGTTGCTATCTAATCATTGGATAATGACTGCTTTGCCATTGCGGTAACCCCTTGACCTATAAAAGGAGGACCATGGCTACCTTAGAAAGGATTCGGACCTCTATACACTCATACGCGCGTAGCTGCTCTCGTCCTGAGGCAACCTTACCGGGCAAGAGCGCTGCGTCTCCACACCATCCATACATCAATCCACCAAAGCAGGAGTAGGGTTTTACGCCTTGCGGCGGCCCGAACCTGGGTAAAAACTGCCCGTGTCAACGCTGTCGTGCTGCTCTATGCTCTCCATTCTTTGTGCAACACGCTCTTACCCCTTGCCGAACCACAAGGGGTTGATGGGATCATAGGTGACCGTATTTTACCACGACATCTTTGGCGCGCCAGGTAGGGGTAAGCGCTTGCGTGAACCCGAGGGTGTAAGCAATGCGTCATCTTCATCATCATTTTTTTCATCAACGGCTTCGACATCCATGGCGCCCAAGAAAAAGCCCGGTGCCACGGCTCACCCATCCACCTCGATGGCCCATTCGCATGTGGCCGCCGATGCCATGGGGCTACGGGGGCGCACGGGAACGTGGCCGGTGGGGCGGCACCGTCGCCAATTCCCCTGCGGCCGAAACGGGAGCGGGAGGCGCCGGAGGAGGACAACATCAACAGCATCCCAGCGGCCGCGCTCCACAATGTACGGGTGGAGAGATTATTCCATCTCCGCCCCGCTGAAGGGCGCAGCCGCAGTGATGATGCTCGCTCTGGAGCGAACCGTGACGCTCTGGCCGCCCCCGTTACGGGTGCGGCTACAGGGTAGGCACCACCCTGGAACAGGGTAGCCAACTCAATGCGCCGGATGCGGTCGCCAATCCCCGAGCGCATCCACCTCGTCGCCACGCTGTGTTGGCGACCAGCTCACGGTGACGAGAACACGGTGCCATCACTACTGGCACCGTCAGAAGCCGGGCGACGTCGTGATCTGCGTCGTCATCCATGCCGAGCACCGCTTCTAAGGCCAGGGCACGAGCTCAACTCCTGTTGAGATTCACGTCGGCGGTCAATCAAATGGATGAATGGAGAGCCACCATTCAAAGCTTGATTGGTGTCATCGAGGCGGGGGAATCATAGCGAGTAGGCCCGCCACGGCCTCCACAGGCGGCAACGACGGCCCGAGCCGATGGCCGTATCGAGGGGGCACCCCCACGATGCAGTCCCCTCCATGGCAGTCAGCACAGGGGCCACAGCCGGAGCCATGCAACTAAGAACCCGACGACGTATCGATGGCTTTGTTCGATCCTCAGGCACGTCGAGACTAGTGACGAGTTCTAGAAGACAGGCGGAGAGAGGACGTGTGCGTCACTATCGAACGATGCCGCGAAACCCATCGCCGGTATGATAGGTGCAATGGCCCCGACGTCAACGAGCCCTTGCCTGGTGGAGACGGGTACCTGCTGTCGGTGTCAAAACCGGCGGATCTCGGGTAGGGGGTCCCGAACTGTGCGTCTAAGGTCGATGGTAACAGGAGACATGGTACACAATGTTTACCCAGGTTTGGGCCCTCTCTATGGAGGTAATACCCTACTTCCTACTTGATTGATCTTGATGAATATGAGTATTACAAGACTTGATCTACCTCGAGATCGTAATGGCTAAACCCTAGAAGTCTAGCCTGTATCACCATGGTAATGAATATCTCTGCCCTCCGGACCAAGTCCTCCGGCTTATATAGACACCGGGAGGATCTAGGGTTACACATGGTCGGTTACAAAGAAAGGAAACACCATATTTGATCGCCAAGCTTGCCTTCCACGCCAAGGAGAGTCCCATCCGGACATGGGTGCAGTCTTTGGTCTTCGTATCTTCACAGCCCATCAGTCCGGCCCATGGCTAACAGGCCGGACGCCCGAGGACCCCTTAGTCCAGGACTCCCTCAGTAGCCCCTGAACCTGGCTTCAATGACAAGGTATCCGGCGCGTAGATCTGTCTTCGGCATTGCAAGGCGGGTTCCTCCTTCCGAACTCCAAGATAGTCTTCGGACATATTGAACGTGTCCGGACCTGTAACATACACACCACACACAACCGCAGAGAGAATATAATATTTCACGAGTCCAATCCGCTGACAACTTTTTGCAACATGACATCATGTCTGCTCGGTCATAATTTCGAACTGTTTTTCGTCTGCCGCTCCATGTTTTGAGACGCGGTTGCCATTGGCACGTCTTGTCAAAGCAGAGATCGTGTCCCCTTATTGCGGGATTCTCATCAATACGGGCGTGGGTAACCCAACCGTGCTGCTCACACAACCCTTGGGAATGGGTGATTTTTAAGGCGAGTGGGGAGGCGTTCAATATTCACGGCCTTTATAAAAAGATAAGGATTCCCCTCCTTCACCCACGCCGTCTCTTCCTCTCTATCCTTCCATTCTCGAGCTCCAGCGCCCAAGTTCCCATCTTTTCCATCTCAAGGAAGCACTCAATCATGTCCGGATCCAGAGGCCAAGGCAAGTGGATGGTCTCCTCCGTCAAGGAGAAGGACATCGCCCAGCTTCGGGCGGCCGGGTACCTGGCGAAAGGAATGGCCCACCGTCTGCCCACCAAGGGGCAAGTTATCCCCACCCCGAAGCCTACTGAGAGGGTAGTTTTCCTCCCTCACTTCGTCCGCGGACTAGGGTTTCCACTTCACCCTTTCGTCCGCGGACTAATGTATTATTACGGGCTAGATTTCCATGATCTAGCCCCGAACTCCTTCCTCAACATCTCGGCATTTATTGTCGTGTGCGAGGCCTTCCTCCGCATCCATCCCCACTTCGGCCTATGGCTCAAGGTTTTCAATGTGAAGCCGAAGCTGGTGGATGGTCAGCACGCGCAGTGCGGATTTGCCATGGTGAGCAAGATGCCCAATGTCACTTGGCCCACAGGCACCCTTGTGGAGACTGTCAAGGAGTGGCAGAAACAGTGGTTCTACATCATAGAGCCGCGCGGCGCCACTTGGGCGGCGACTCCCGAATTCGAGGCCGGAGCTCCAATGTGGCTCACCTCCTGGAAGGAGAAGGGCCCCAACTGGTCTGCGTCGGACAAGCTGATAGCGCTGCAAACGCGCATCCAGAGCATGGTGGATAAAAACATCAAGCTCGTCGACGTGATCCAGGTGATGCTGGTTCGCGAGATTCTCCCCTGCCAAAGCCGAAGCTTCCCTTTATGGGAATTCGATTCGGAGAAGCACCAGACCTTGGGAGGGCTCTCCGGAACTACTCACGAAGATGCCTGGAAGTTGCTCTTCAAGGGCAACGAGAAGCCGCCGGTCCTAGATTCGGACCGTGGGCACGATCACACCCATCCTGCCAATGAGGTAAGTTCTCCTTTTCTTAAGGCGTACCTTCTACTTGTTTGTTCAAGGAGGATGCCTAACCTTTGTTGTATATTTTTTTAGGCGTGGACGGAGAGAGCAGAGCGGATCCATAGTTCGGCTCCGCTGCCCGAAGAGCCAGTCATCCCGCTCCTAGCGAAGATGCTAGTTCCGGCACCGTATAGGCCGCCGGAAAAGAAGGCCAAGAAGAAGGCCAAGGGGCGCAAAGGTGGCCCCCGTCGCAAGGGTGCTTCGGACGTGACGTCCGAACACGAAGTGACCCTTTCCTTCGCCGCCGAGGACGACGACGAGGAGGAGGATGAGAACAACCCTCTCCCTGATGAGGGAAAGAAGAATAGGGCGGCCTCCACGAACCAGGAGGCGGATACGTCCAAGAAAGGGAAGGGCTCCCTCGCGGACAACTCCGCATGGGACGTTGACAGCAGTCCGGAGCGACGCCCTCGCACTAAGCCTCGGGCTGCATCGTAAGTGCTAAGACTCATGTATGCCATTAAATCTAGCCTCTCCTATTTGTTGTATTTACATGATTAGTTATGCTATTGCAGTCCGGCCCATGACAGCTCCCAGCGATCCTCGTCAGGAGGTTCGTTGGATTCAAAGGCGATGGCCAGCGAGTCGCCGCCGACCGCTCACTCCCCCAAGACCAAGGGTGACGCCGAGGTGCTGTCCCGAAGGACTTTCCCAGGCCAAGGAGAGGTTCAGGAGGCGCCAGAAGGCAAAACCCCCGTCGCCGGACAACAGGGGGAGCCGATCCCCATGGAGACTGGTGATGAGGGCCGTATTCAGTTCGGCCCTCAGCCAGACTCGATTCCGGAGACCGATACGGCTTCGGAATCCGGCACGCAACCTCCTTCAAAAGAAGGGGGTATGCTTATTCCGCCGGTGACTCCTGTCCAACCAGGGGCACCGGATAATCTGCTAGAAGCGTTGCGAGGCGCTTCCATTGTGGATGAGCACCCTGTTCTTATGGGCACGGTAATTGAAAGGGTTCAATCTGCCAAGAGCGGACTAACCGAAGCCTGCAGCAGCCTGCTGACAGGTTTTGAGGTAAGCGACGCAAAAAGAGAAAATCCCGATATAGACAGTAGCCCCTGAGACACTGTCCGGTGTTCGGAAAGAAAAAGGCGGACAGAGGATCAATCCTTTATTGCAGGAAACTAACTAAATTTGTCTGAAATGCATATGCAGGCGTCGCTGTTGGCCGCACCCTTGCATACTGCCGAGGTCTCCGGACTGAAGCGGAGACTGGAGCAGGCCGAGGAGGAGCTCGGCCAGGTGAGGAGGCAGCTCCAAGAAAAACAAGGTATGTGATAAATATTCAAAAAAAGTAAAATGATATGCATTGACCGAAGTGTCATGATATGTATAGAAGTGACGACCGAGGTCGAGGCCCTAAAAAAGGCCCTGGCCGAAGCCGATGGGAAGGCTGTCAAGGAGCAGGCCGCCCGTAAGAAGCTCAAGGCCCGGGTCAACGAGGTCTAGCAAGAGCTCCAAGACGCGGTGAGAAAGTGCGAGACCTTGGAGCGTGATGCGTCGGTTCAAGAGACCGAACTCGCCAAGGCTCGTCAGAGCGCAGAGACGGCCCGGAATGAGGCCCGGGGCGCCCTCCAGGAGATCTAGGAGGCCAGGAAGATTGCAGCGAGTAAGGCATTTAGTATGCAAAGCAAGAATGTAAAGAGCAAATATCTTTTACTAACCCGAATTCGGAGTTCTCCAGGGGATTTTGCCGATCTGCCACGCAGTGTGTCTGACGCCGCGGAGTTCTTCCGAGCCGAAGAAGGGAGCTCCACGGAGAAGCTGTTCTGGTCGCAATATCTTGCGCCAGAACATCCGGTGCCCTTCAGCGATCAGCTAAAACAGCTGGTCGAGCTGAATAGGATGGCCGAACTGCCATGAAGGATTTAATAATCCGGTTGTGGCCAGCCGAAGCTATACCCGGCAGTTACTTCGGCCTTGTGAAGCGGCTGGTGGATGCCTGTCCTCGGCTGGACGTCGTCAAGCGGTCCGTCTGCATCGAGGGCGCACGTCTGGCCTTCTCCTATGTCAAGGTGTGGTGGGCGAAGATGGACGCCGTCAAGTTAGCGACCGAGGGGCCGCCTGAGGGCAAGGAACACCGCACACCCAAGCGATACTTTGGAGATGTCCTGGAGGGGTCCCGCATTATTGCGGATCATAGTGCGAAAGACGTGATCTTTGAATGAATACATTCATATTTTCTCTCACCCTGTATTACGGAACAAAGATAATTTATGTAATATAATGCTTTGTGTTAGATTTTTACCTCCTGTGCGTCTTTTTGTATTAAATATGAGAGTTGGCCAGTCGTCGGCTTCAGCCCCCACGTAGATAATACGGGGGTGTTCGGGATGGATTCTAAACCCTCTTTATCCAATTATTTGGTCCTTGAAGGAGGTGTTTAGCACAATGAACAAGGCAATCGGACTATAATGCTTTATCACCCTCACTTAGCCATAGGAGTTCGACAATAAAATAAAAAAGTAGCAAAAGTAGTGAGCTAGGGCCGCAGAAATTTGGGCCGCGAACTGCTTTCATTGCGATTTTATTAATACGTCAAAGCTCATTGATACAAATAGTGCGAGAAGCAACAGGCTATTTAACATGCCAAAACCAAGGGAGTGTTGCATGTGGGTCCTGAAAAAACAGGTAGAGTGATCGTTAATGAGACCACCTAGAAAGTTCCTCATATAGACGTCTTGGTGTGTTTGTCCTTCGAGAGGACCAATGACCAGGCCATCAGATGGGGCCTGCATGATTGAGACCTGAAAAAGGAAAAAAGGAAAGGTGGAAGTATGTGTGTATCCGGTGCCGGTTGAGCCGTAAACGCTGGATATGCCTCCGTCGATGCCCATGGGATTTTGAGGGCGTAGTTATGTACGTGCGGTATGAATGCCGCCACCTGGTCGGGACTGAGATGGAGGCCAAATTGCTAGTTGAGCCCCTGACGAGCCGAGCTGTCCTGCTGCAGAATAGTTCGGACCCTCTTAATGGAGTCCGGGGGCTCGACAGCCGAATTAAGGTTCTGCTTGAGAAGGCCGCTCTATACGTCTGCCGCTAAGGCAGCAGTGTGCTCTTCTGTACGGAGGGAGCGTTCCGTATTTCCATTGACTGTTATGACGCCACGTGGACCGGGCATCTTGAGCTTGAGATAAGCATAGTGTGGCACCGCGTTGAATCGAGCGAATGCGGTCCGTTCGAGCAGTGCGTGATAGCCGCTGCGAAAGGGGACGATGGTGAAGATTAACTCCTTGCTTCGGAAGTTGTCCGGAGATCCGAAGACAACCTCTAATGTGATTGAGCCCGTACATCGGGCCTCTAACCTGGTATGACTCCTTTGAAGGTAGTCTTTGTAGGTTTGATCCGTGATGGGTTGATGCCCATTTTGCGCACTGTATCCTGATAGAGCAGATTGAGGCTGCTACCCCCGTCCATAAGGACGCGCGTCGGGTGAAATCCATCGATGATTGGGTCGAGGACAAGCGCGGCTGAACCGCCATGACGGATACTAGTCTGGTGATCACGGCGATCAAAGGTGACCGGGAATGACGACCATGGATTGAATTTTGGGGCGACGGGCTCTATCGCGTAGACGTCCCTAAGTGCGCGCTTGCGCTCCCTTTTGGGGATGTGCGTGGCATATATCATGTTCATTGTTTTGACTTGAGGAGGAAACTTCTTCTATCCACCTGTGTTTGATTGCCGGGGCTCCTCGTCATCGTCCTTGCTTTGTGATCCCTTTTCCTTGTTCTCGGCGTTTAATTTGCCGGCCTGCTTAAAAACCCAACAATCTCTGTTGGTGTGATTGGCTGGTTTGTCTGGGATGCCATGTATCTGGCACGGAGGATCGAGTATGCGGTCCAAGCTGGATGGTCCTTGATTGTTTCTTTTGTACGATTTCTTCCGCTGGCCGAACTTGCAGCCGCTGAATCCGGCGTTAACTGTAGTGTCATCGGTATTATCGCCATTGCTTCGGCGTTTGTGTGTGTTACGTCGGAGCTTGCCGTTGCTGTTTTTGACCTCGGAGGGGCCTGCCTCGCTGGCAGTGTTTTTACTATGAGCCAGCCAAATATCCTCACCTGTGCAAAAGCAGGTCATGAGTGCCGTAAGGGCTGCCATAGATTTTGGGTTTTCTTGGCCGAGGTGGCGGGCGAGCCATTCGTCGCGGATGCTATGTTTAAAGGCCGCTAGGGCTTCGGCATCCGGACAGTCGACGATCTGGTTCTTTTTGGTTAGGAACCTAGTCCAGAATTTCCTGGCTGACTCCCCAGGCTGTTGAACTATGTGGCTTAAGTCATCGGCGTCTGGTGGCCGGACATATGTTCCTTGGAAGTTATCAAGGAAGGCCTCTTCCAAGTCCTCCCAGCTGCGAATAGAATTCTCAGGCAGGCTGTTTAACCAGTGTCGAGCTGGCCCTTTAAGCTTTAGTGGGAGGTATTTGATAGCCTGGAGATCATCTCCGCGGGCCATGTGGATGTGGAGGATAAAGTCCTCAATCCATACCGCGGGATCAGTTGTCCCATCGTATGATTCAATGTTCACGGGTTTGAACCCTTTGGGGAATTCGTGATCCATTACTTCATCAATGAGGCAAAGAGGGTGTGCGGCGCCTCTATATCTGGCCGCATCGCGACGTAGCTCCGATGGGGTCCGTCTGCGGTCATCGGCCCGGGCGTGGCTAGGTTTGTCACGCCCGAATAGGTAGCCATCATTGCGTGTCGAGGGACATCCTCGCGATCCGTAGATCGATCTGGTATATCCTGCTCTACTTTCTAGGTCCTGCCGAAGGTCGTATGTATGACCCCGAGCTGTTTTGTCTCTATTTTTGCATGGCGGTGGGGTGGGCTGCTGTTCTGCCCGAATTGCCGTTTTATATTGACCGCGTGGTGGTTGGTCCGCCACACTATCCCGACCGCGTAGTGGTCGATCCGCCGCATTATGCGAGGGAGGTATGTGCTCCGGTGCCTCCGCATCGAACTGAGGTAGCAATCTGCGCTTCGGGTAACTCTTGGTTGGGCGTCTGAGGCCGTATTCCTCGGCTGCTAGGACATCAGTCCACCTGTCGATGAGCAGATCTTGGTCAGCTTGAAGCTGCTGCTGCTTCTTTTTCAGGCTGCTTGCGGTTGCTATTAGCTGGCGCTTGAAGCGCTCCTACTCGAGAGGTTCCTCAGGCATGATGAATCTTGCTTTCCTCATCCTCGGAGAGCGGACGATAACTACCGTCCTCCGAGTCGTTGGGCATGGCCCGTTCGTCGGGGCTGACTTGCCCGTTTTCTTGTTCCTCCTGTTCGGATGCTACCTCCGCAGGGTCTTCATTGTTTTCGGCATCGTCCGGAGTATTTTTTACGCCGGTGCCAGTATTGTTGTCTTTCGAACGACGTGACTTAGAGCGGCACCGAGGACGCCGGCGTTTGTGCTGTGTCTCAAGAGGTTTGTTCTCAACTGGGTTTTCTTTGTCATCGTCGTTGGTTGCTTTGGGTGTATCCACCATGTACACATCGTACGAAGAAGTGGCCGTCCATCGTCCAATGAATGGCGGGTTTTGGCCCTGCTCCTCGTCGGCATTGTCGTCCATACCATCGATGTCTTCGGAGCCGTAATCAAGCATGTCGGTTAAGTCCTCGACAGTGGCTATGAAGTGGGTGGCGGGTGGGAAGCGAAATTCTCCATCATCAGCTTCTAGTTCGAACCGAACATAGTTCGGTTGTGAGCCCCCCGCCAAGGACAGGTTTTTTAATGAGTTTAGCACATCACCCAAAGGCGAGTGCTGGAAGATGTCTGCGGTGCTGAATTCGAAGATCGATAAACGATCAAGTTTGACGTCCGCGGGCTCACATGGTTCGGAACTTATGACCAGAGACGAGTTCGGAACTCCGGTGGCACAGGTATCGTGCGAGGTTAACTCCGGTGGCACAGGTATCAAGATGGTGTTGGCGGGAAAGGCCGAGGTGGCAAAGGAGGTCGTCCCGGCAGGGTACCCCAGCATCAAGGGAAACCTGCCAAAGGAGATGAGAAGAACGGATGCGATGACGAGGGCGATGAAGGGGATAAGGATGAAACCAGTGAGCAGGAGTTCCGGAAGGCCACTGACGCCCTATGCATTGATGGAGGTGCATCCTTGCACTCCTCCCACCGCCAGCTTAAACATTGGGGGCGTGAGGTCAATGCTATGGAGCCAGTGGCAGATTCTCGGAAGCCACTGAAATGGTCCTGCACACCCATCATCTTTGATGGAGAGGACCACCCTGACCGCATCACCATGGTGGGGTGTTTGTCGTTGTTGGTCTCACCAACAATCTGCAACCTCATGGTCACAAAGATGTTGGTTGATAGCGGGACCGGGTTGAATCTGATATCTACCAAGGTCATCAGCAAACTCCAGATAGTAGACGAAGAGCTCAAGTTTACTGGTACTTCTCAAGGGATCAACCCCGGCAGGAGTCGTCCTAAGCGGAAGATCACTCTACCGGTAACATTTGGAGGGGAGTTGAACTATTGGACTGAGAAGATCGTGTTTGATGTGGTTGACCTCCCCCTGACGTATAATGGAATCCTTGGTCGCCCATCCCTGGCAAAGTTCATGGCGGCATCCCACTATGCCTACAACACGCTGAAAATGCAGGACCAATGGCCGTCATTTCCATTCCATCAGATCAGAAGGACGCAATCATATGCGTGGACAAGATGTATGTGGCACCCCCGCTCAGAGCAACCGGAACACCCGGTATTCCAACCCAGAGATCGAGGAGAAGTCATCTGGAATACAACACTGCTTAGCATAGAACAAATCTACTCTTTATTACAATCTATATGGATACAAGAGTTACATCGGCACGACGACACTACGCCCGCCACGATTGCTCCATTCAAGCAGTGGAACAACACGATGCGGCGGAATAACTCTAACAGCGGACTACGACAACGGTGATGAACTCCACTCTACACGGACTCTGACTAGAACGCTTGTCCTAGCTTGCAAAATAGGGATCCACGGCAAACAAGCAATCAAATACGGTATGACCTACAAACTGGCATGACATGCCTGGTCAGTACATTGAATGTACATGCAAGCTCACAGCAACCAAGAGCAATCAAGACAGACAACAGCATGGCAATTACAGGTTAACAAGGATTAACATGATACTATTAGAACAACATGACATATGCAACATGATACAACTAGAACAATACGAGCATGGCATGAACATATGAACATGATGATACTAGCATGCAACATGATAACGCTATCATGCACAGCCTTACTCTGCTCGGGTTACATCATAACCATCACATCCATAAGCTTACCATCACGGACATCATACGATCGATCATCTTAGGATCCAATCAAGCTTGGTATTACCATACCGTAGTAATCATTAATGACCACAAGGAGCTTGACCTTAATCCTTGACTCTCGCACAACACCACAAATATCCAACAACTCGGTATCCTCGATACCACTGTGATCATCTCACGATCACAATCAACCTCTTTCTCATCATCGAACCAGGGTTGTTATTAAGCACATTATTATTATTATTGTTGACCCATAGTGTGACCAACTACGAACTAGGCTCTTATCCGCGGGCGCGGCTATCGATAGACTGAATACACACTCTGCAGAGGTTAGCACACTGTACCCACACAACGGAACCCATGGCCCTGCACTCCCATTCGGGTGGACCAACGGCGTTCCGACAAAACCGCTCTACTGCCATGACACTCTCCCGGCCACTCCGACGAACTCCGCTTTGGGCTAAGTCATGGGTGGCCCCGTGCCTACCAAAGGCATCAACGGCCGTCGTCGTGGCAAAACAATCAACGGTCCCAAACGAGGACAATGGTATACCAATCACAACAACGGGCACACAAGGCTTATTGTTGTCCTACCCGGCAAAGGTAGCGCCCGCGGATAACCTTCCCTTGTTGGAGGCACCGACGAGAGGCATGACAATAGACCCCGTTAGGACCTTCCCATAAAAGGCAAATGTGGCTGCACTGGTCAGCTTGATATGGTGGCACCATGACTCAGCCAACAGTTGTTCAAGTTCATTTAAGTCTGGTTAAACTTGAATGCAATAAGTTGGGCCATATGAAAATAACATGATGCAACTACAATGCATGATACCAACATGAGCATGGAGGTGCAACACAATCATCGAGCATAACAACAATAAATCATATATCCAAATGAACATGGCATATTGACGAGCATGATCATAACGCTACACATGAGCATGGCATGACCACTAGCATCATAAAGAAATACCACGCAGGAACATATCAAGATTACTACCAAGCAAACATATAACCAGCTAGATGCAAAGGAACATGTATATCAACGGTACTCGGTAGCAGACGATGATCATGCACCGAAGAACATGAACAACACCCAATTGTACTACTACCAAGCATGCCATACGAAAATAATACTAGTAAGAATACATGATAACCAGGTGCATACGAACATAGCTTTAAAATAAACACAGATCCAAAAGCGTAATCGAAACACCGATAACAGTTGCAGACAAACAAGCACTTACTTAAATGTTCAAGTATAAAACCATGGCTAATGCATGCAATCATGCAAGTGGTTGTCGTGGCTTGCCTGGGATGAAGGATACACCGGGGAGATGTGCGGAAAGCTCGCGGAACGAATCGCCGAAAAAGTTTCTCTCTCGAAGTGGTCTGATTAGGGGCAAGGGCAAAATGGTCATTTTCACAGTGAAACCACCTAGTGAAAATGATACCCAAATATAGATCTCGACGAGACGAAGAAGTGGGCTTTAGATTCACCTGAATCGGAGCTACAGGTGCCGAGATACAGTTGGTTGAGTGCCAGGGACTAATCTGTAAAATAAATCTTCACAAACAAGCCCCTGGCTGGAAAACAGAAAGCGCGTTCCGCTGAAAACGCCTTCTTCATAGAGAAAACGCAATTTCAGCCGAACTAAGATCGAAGTACGCTTTTGGGAGTTGAAAACGTAATTTTCAAAAAGTCGTTTCCACTTATCTGACGTGGCAAGGCGGGGCCAGGCGTCATGTGGCTGACGAGTGGGTCCCGCAGGCTTTCTCTCTCCTCCCTCCTTCTACCTTCTCCTTCCCGACGGGGACCAGAGGAGGGCGAGGCCGCTTGACGGTGGCCCGGCCAACTCTAGTCGCCTCTAGCACGGGTACCGGCGTGCTCGGCAAGGAGAGTCGCGCCTACCTGACGTAGCAGCGGCACCGGGGAGGGCTGGGGCCATGAGACCCTTGCGGCGACAGAGAAACGGGGAGGCAGTGGCCGGACTAGGGGACAACGACCACAAGGGCTCCGGCGATAAGGCGAGGGGGTGGTGAGGAGCGCCGGAGAGTGGGTAAGCTTTTCCGGTGATTTGTTCCGCGATCTTTCCGCACATCTCCCCGGTGGTTTCTTCATTCCCAGGCAAGCCACAACCACCATTTGCATGATAGCCATGCAGTAGCATTGGTTTTCAACTTGAATCTTTAATAACTGTATGTTTGTTTTGCTACTGCTGTCGTTATTTCGGTTATGCTTGTGGATCGGTGATTACCGTCATGCTATGTTTCTTGCACTCTGTTATCATGTTCTACCTGCTAGTATTACTTTCACATTGGCCATGCTTGGTATTAAAACATGTTGGGTTGGTCATGTTCTTCAGTGCATGACTAACGCCAGTTACCGAATACCATTAATATGTTTTGTTCCTTGCTGTTAGCTGGTTAAGTGTTTACTCGGTTATGTTATTGATGTGTTCTTGCATGGTACTTATTGTTGATGATAATGGTCATGTTATGCTATGAGTAGTGTTGTACTTGTAATATTCATGCTCGTCATTATGCCATGTTTAGTTGGATATGATTCATTGTTGATATGGTTGTTAGTTATGTTGTACCCTCATGCTTATGTTGATATCATGCTCATGCATTGTAATTGCATCATGTTATTTTATCATGGCTCAGCATATTGCATTCAAGTTTAACCGGATTAAATTTGAACTTGAACAACTGTTGGCTGAGTCATGGTGCCACCATATCGAGCTGACCAGTGCAACCACGCTTGCCTAATGGGAAGGTCCTAACTAGGTCTATTGTCATGCCTCTCGCCGGTGCCTCCAACGAGGGAAGGTTATGGGCGCGCGCTACCCTGATCAGGTAGGCAGACATAAGCCTTGTGTGCCCGTTTTTGTTGTTATGGTACCTTCCCCGTTTGGGACTGTTTATGTTTTGCCACGACGGTGGCCGTTGGTGTCTTTGGTAGGCACGGGGCCACCCAGGACTTAGCCTAGTGGGGAGTGAGTCGGAGCGGCCGAGAGAGTGTCATGGCAGTAGATCGGTTTTCTCGGAACGCCGTTGGTCCACCCGAATTGGAGTGCGAGGCCATGGGTTCCGTGGTGTGGGTACAGTGTGCTAACCTCTGCAGAGTGTATATTAAATCTATCGATAGCCTCGCCCGCGGATAAGGGCCCAGTTCGTAGTTGGTCACACTGTGGGTCAACAGTAATAATAATAATAATGTGCTTAATAACAACCCTGGTTCGATGATGAGATTAGTTGGTTATGTTATCCGTGAATGATCACCGTTTGGTTACGAGGTAACCAGTTGAGCCAAGAGTGGTTCCGTTTGTGATACGTGAATGATCACCGTGGTATCGAGGATACCGAGTTGTTGGATATTCGTGATGTTGTGCGAGAATCGTGGGTAAAGATCAAGCTCCTTGTGGTCATTTAATGATTACTACGGTGTTGTTTATACCAAGCTTGATTTGATCCTGAGATGATCGTGTGATGTCCGAGGTTGGTAAGTGATGCATGTGTTGGTTACGAGGTAACCCAAGCAAAATAAGTGGTGCATATAGTGTCATTCATGTTGCATGCTAGTATCGTCAGATTTATATGTTCATGACATGCTCTTATTGTTCTAGTTGTATCATGTTCATTCTGATGATCTCATGATAATTCCTGCTTAACCTGTAATTGCCATGCTGTTGTTTGTCTTGAATGCTTCTTGTTATTGTGAGCTTGCAAGTACATTCAATGTACTGACCTGGCGTGTCATGCCAGTTTGCAGGTCATGCCGGATTTGATTGCTTGTTTCACGTGGATTCCTTGTTTGCGAGCTAGGATAAGCGTTCCAGCCAGAGTCCCTGCGGAGTGGAGTTCACCACCGTCGTCAGTGTTCCGCTGCTAGAGTTATTCCGCTGCATCGTGTTGTACTGTTGCTTGCATAGAGCAACCGTGGCAGGTGTAGTGTCGCCGTGCCGATGTAATCCCCTTGTATCCAAATAGATTGTGATAAAGAGCTGATTTCTTCTATGCTAAGCAGTGCCGTATTCCAGATTGGCTAAACACGGAGTGGTTTGGTTGGAATGAAGCTCTGAAGTTTGCTGTTGCAAACTAGAGCATGATGTAGTGATCAACAGAGTGAGGTTAAGATGCAAACTAGATGTCAGGGAGGTTTAGGATAAGAAGGACTAGAATCCTGTTAATTATGAGATGATTTGGACCAGTATTTAATATACTTGCTTCGCAACTGCATAAACTGGCCCAGAATTAAGATCATGATGAAGCACTCACATAGAGTGTCCACTTGAGCTAAAATTTGGCAAGGCTAGATGATTTGGGCATATGAGAGTTCTATAAAAAAATTCATACCATTTCCTCAAGCCAAAGTGGTACTTCCTTCATACAACATCTCGCTGGACAAAAACTTAGGAAAAATCCTGAGGGAAAATGGCTAGATGAAATGAGCCCAAATCTTGTGGAGATGAGTTATATGGATAGGCGAAGGTGCTGGTAAATTTTCAGCTATAATGGAGCAAGATAAAATATACTTGCTTCACTAACTAAAGATCTGACTAGAAGCAAAGATTTGAAGCTGAGCTCACATGGATGCATTTCATGAGCTCAAATCTTGAGGAGCATGATTATTTGATCATATGATGGACCATGCAAAAATTCAACTCAATTGGATTAACCTAGCTAGTACTTCCTTCATAGTGAATTCCCTTAGACAGGAACTTTGAAAAATTGCTCAGGAATATTTACTAGGCAAATGAAGTTCAATTTTCGCATGAGGCAATGATATGGATAGGAAAAGGTGACCAAAAAGTTTGAGGTCAATTGGGAAAAGGTAAATAGCACTTGCTTCACAAACTGCCATTCAGGACACAATAGGAAAGGAATTAATTGAGCATGATGAGAACATGGCAAATGAAATATTTTGCCATATTTGAGGAAGATATGACCCAAATAATTTATGAGAATTATTTGAGAATTTTAGGAGTGATGGAAATATAGGTTGCTTCAGAACCTAGGGCAAATTGGGTTATTCCTTTAATAGAAAAAGGAATATTCCCTAGCAAAAGAATATTGGGGTTAGGCTAGGATGAAAATGGCAAGGTCTTGGGAAGGGTTTTGAGGATGACAAGCTACTCTGGAAAGAAAGAAGAGGTCATCTTGTTCAGTTTCCAGACCACATAGCCACGGAAGAAGAAAACTCAAGCAAAATACTCAGAAAATCAAAAGAAAAAAGAAAGGGCCAAAATCAGGGTGTGACAAACCTTCCCCCCTTAAAGAAATCTCGTCCTCGAGATTTGGTTGCTTAGGGAACAAGTATGAATATACTTACTTAAGGAAACCGTTTCCAACTCGGGTATCCTTTTTTTCCTTTATTGATTGTTCCCCACTGAATTTCATATGACGAGACTGCCTGCCTCTAGGGTGATTTGCTTCACGGTATCCACATTCTGATAGATCTTACCTCACATGCTCATGCTTATATTGGATCCAATTCTTTTCATATCTGCTGACTTAGCTGAGTGTGATAGATTATCATGATTGAAACATATGTCCGTCTCACAAGTCCAAGAGTGATTTCCGATGGATGTGTCATCCAGCACTGACAACCTTCCATGAAGTTGTGATCAGATTTTTCCTGACGAACACCCAAGCTCTTACAGGTTCTCTGGGTTCAAAACAGTGAGGTGGTTCATAACCGTTCTCCTGACGGATTCTGACTTCTCGCAGGGGTTTCGGAACCATCTTGACTGACTCCAATGTCTTGAGTATCGGATTCGTACCAAATAGTTGGCTGTCACTATCATGGCCAGCATAAAAGGGTACGACCCTATATGATAGTATCGGCAAACTTGACTGACGGTGGTTCTGGCAGAAGAATTTTTGTTCATGACAGGCTATCCTTTGATGATTCACAGAAGTGAGGGCACGTGCTTCAAGACTGTTATTCCCCCTTCTGATTATTTGTTTTGTCGGTATGTCCATGGGGATAGTAGGCTGTGTGATGCTTTACCAGGGTCACTAAGGTCAAACCGTTGAATCGCCCTTTGGTCTGACAGTGCAGATTCCGATATTTGATACTGACAAACCTGAGCATATATTGTTGACTGAGCGGGTTGCCTTGATACGAGGGCCTTACCAGAATTGAGTAGACACCGTAGGTGAATATTCATGGCGATCGATACAGACTCAGACTGTCCGGGGTACCTACCCCATGTGGGTCATGCAACAATTATCAGTCTTGCTCCTTCATTATTGTTCTCTTTGTCTGGATCCTTTGCTGAAAGAGTGGGGTCATATTGCTTCTTCGTGTGACCATATGTTCTGTCGGGGTGCAATATTCTGACACGCGTACCCTTATCCTCATCTCCTGACATGGTAATATTGTTTAAATGGTAGGTTCATCACCTCTCAAGTTCTGACCGTAGGGAAATGATCATCCGGACCCTTGCAAGAAATCGTCAAATAAATCAGTAGCCACCAGAATGGTCTTTACAACTCAGATCTGGGACATCACTTAAATAACTCAACCATGGCTCAAGACGGCTGAAAAGCAGCTCAGAGCAGGAGACCGTGTTGATAAGAAGAACATGGCAGTTCCCTAAGACGGTCGAAAAGTAGCTCAGAGCAAAGGGCCTCTGTCATAGAAAGAAACTCAACAGCTGTATGAGACGGCCGGAAAGCAGCTCAGAACTCGCGACAGTTGTTAAATAGACAAATATAAAGTCGGCATCCACCCCGGTCGGACAAAAACAGCTCAGAACACAGGTGTGGTGCCGTTACCAGAGAAAAGTAGACAAGGGCTCGTTAGGATCATATTCCAGGTTCACAGGTACTTGTACAAAGCTCACTATTGTCGTCAATCTTCATAGTCCTTTGTCACACTGAGGTGTATATCTGGCTTCCTTCATATATATGATGATCTGATTCCCGAGGCAGACTTGTGTTTTGGCTGATCCTTGTTTCAAACTTTTGCGGATTTGACTCTTGGGATGCACAGCCATATGCTGCCAACTCATGGTGTAATATCTTGCACCAATGCCGTACTGAGGACGATTGGATGGCTTAAGCTAGAAACCATCGACAGTATCTTGCTAAGGAAGACAGGATATCATGCTTCAGAAGCTTCCCCCCTTAAAGACTTGCTAGGGAAAACTCGGTACCTTATGCTGGAAGCTTTTACGGTTGCTTACTAGAGAAGACAGAGTACCTTGCGCCAGAAGTTATTCATGTATCGTACTAAGGTAGACAGAGGAATCTTGCCTTGGAAGCTTCTCTGGTACCTTGCGAGGGAAGAATGGGTTGCTTACACCAGAAGCTTCTCATTGTGATATGCAGACCGATTACCACATATACGTACCATCTTAATATTTCTTGTTGTGGATTAGTTATATGAAAAGGGGTTTGCTAAACTATCCTCCTTTTTGAGTATTGAATACATGGCACATTCTCGCTTGCTTCCATGTATATCATGTTTCAAAATCATCCTCAACGAAGAATTAAACCTCGCATATGAATCATACCTTTGACTGATAATATACTGTCGATCTTGAACACCACTTATCTTCTTCCTGGTTTGGTCATCACTGCTATGAAGAGTGCACACTTAGGGAGACTTTATTATCCGTACTGTTGTGAGGAGTGCACGCTAATGCAAATTTGATTATCAGCATCAAGATCAGATATTCCCCATTTCATTGCAGTCAGCTGAGAATTCCATTTTGTTTAGCTGAGTTTCCAAATACTTGAATTCCTTGCTGACTCTTTGGGTTCGGTGTCGGTTGACGAGCAACTTTAATAAGGGGAAAATATGTAACACCGAAGGCCCAAAGAAAGAAGCAAAAGAAACGACGAAAAACAAAAGCACTCAAGCATACTAATATAATATTAATAATCAATCAACATCACATATTACTACTACTCACAACTATAATATGCATGCATACCTAAGCACACAAATCTCGCAGAAACTCTGGTATTACAGTCTAATATGTTGTGGCGGTTCATACAGGTGCTGCATGGCTGTCGTCAGCTCGTGTCATGAGATGTTTGGTCAAGTCCTATAACGAGGTGCACGAAAGTGAATCCACGTGTAGAAAGAGTTGGTGCAACCAAGGCTACACGGCTGAACACCGGTTGGGTCTGGATGAATATGGAGGCGAGGACGGACTTGGTGATCATTTAGCGAGACACAAGGTCACGGCCACATCATCATCAAGCGTACGAAAGGGAACCGTGCATGTGCAATGAAATGGATGACAGGGTAGGATAGCGGGGGAAAGCTGGGCTTGCTGGCATTGCCCTTTTCTCACAACCAAGATCAGTAAGGGTTGCCAAAGGGGCGAGATGGAAGACACGATTCGGGATAGAGACAAGTCTATCACCGAAACGACATGGGTGGGTGACGAAAAAGTTATTGACGTGATATCCGAGCATAACTCCTGCGAATGGTGTCTGGAACACTTGGTACCATGGCATCACTCTGCTGGGACAGAGGTGACGCGAAACACCGAAGAGCGGGTATGCAAAGAGGAAAGGTGCAGGCAGTGGATCGAAACCGATACCACCCACACTCGCAAGATTATTATCAGCGACCAGATAATAATCTATATGCATGCTATGCAACAAACCAACTGGGCTCTATACTACCGCTTTCTAATGCTCGTGCGGGCTAGGGCGTCCTACAGCCAAACCTGCTCTGATACCAAGCCTGTGGCACCCCGGCTCAGAGAAACTGGAACGCACCGTATTCCAGCCCAGAGATCGAGGAGAGGTCTTCTGGAATACAACACTGCTTAGCATAGAACAAATCAGCTCTTTATTACAATCTATATGGATACAAGAGTTACATTGGCACGGTGACACTACGCTACCACGGTTGCTCCATTCAAGCAGTGGAACAACACGATGCAGCGGAATAACTCTAACAGTGCACAACGATGACGGTGATGAACTCCACTCTGCAGGGACTCTGACTGGAATGCTTATCCTAGCTCGCAAACAAGGGATCCACGGCAAACAAGCAATCAAATCCGGCATGACCTGCAAACTGGCATGACACATCACGTCAGTACATTGAATGTACTTGCAAGCTCACAACAACCAAGAGCAATCAAGACAGACAACAACATGGCAATTATAGGTTAACAAGGATTAACATGATACTATCAGAACAACATGGCATATACAACATGATACAGCTAGAACAATACGAGAATGGCATGAACATATGAACATGATGATACTAGCATGCAACATGATAACGTTATCATGCACCAACTTACTCTACTTGGGTTACCTCATAACCATCACATGCATAAGCGTACCATCACGGACATCATATGATCTTCTCAGGATCCAATCATGCTTCGTATTACCATACCATAGTAATCATTAATGACCACAAGGAGCTTGACCTTAACCCTTGACTCTCGCATAACACCACAAATATCCAACAACTCGGTATCCTCGATACCATGGTGATCATCTCACGGTCACAATCAACCTCTTTCTTATCATCGAACCAGGGTTGTTATTTAGCACATTATTAGTATTACTGTTGACCCATAGTGTGACCAACTACGAACTGGGCCCTTATCCGCAGGCGCGGCTATCGATAGATCGAATACACACTCTGTAGAGGTTAGCACACATTACCGACACCACAGAACCCATGGCCTCGCACTCCCATTCGGGTGGACTAACGGCGTTCCGACAAAACCGCTCTACTGCCATGACACTCTCCCGGCCACTCCGACCAACTCCCCTTTGGGCTAAGTCATGGGTGGCCCCGTGCCTACCAAAGGCATCAACGGCCGTCGTCGTGGCAAAACAATCAACGGTCCCAAACGAGGACAATGGTATACCAATCACAACAACGGGCACACAAGCCTAATGCCGTCCTACCCGGCCAAGGTAGCGCCCGCGCATAACCTTCCCTCATTGGAGGCACCGGCGAGAGGCATGACAATACACCCAGTTAGGACCTTCCCATAAAAGGCAAATGTGGCTGCACTGGTCAGCTCGATATGGTGGCACCATCACTCAGCCAACAGTTGTTCAAGTTCATTTAAGTCCTGTTAAACTTGAATGCAATAAGCTGGGCCATATGAAAATAGCATGATGCAACTACAATGCATGATACCAACATGAGCATGGAGGTGCAACACAATCATCGAGCATAACAACAACGAGTCATATATCCAAATGAACATGGCATACTGACGAGGATGAACATAACACTACACATGAGCATGGCATGACCACTAGCATCATAAAGAAATACCATGAAAGAACATATCAAGATTACTACCAAGCAAACATATAACCAGCTAGATGCAAATGAACATGTATATCAACGGTACTTGGTAGCATATGATGATCATGCACCGAAGAACATGACCAACACCCACTTGTACTACTACCAAGCATGCCATACGAATATAGTACTAGTAAGAATACATGATAACAGGGTGTATACGAATATAGCATGAAAATAAATACGGATCCATAAGCGTAACCGAAACACCGATAACAATTGCAGACAAAAAGCATTTATTTAAATGTTCAAGTAGAAAACCATGGCTAATGCATGCAATCATGCAAGTGGTTGTCGTGGCTTTCCCGGGGATGAAGGATACACAGGGGAGATGTGCGGAAAGCTCGCGGAATGAATCGCCGGAAAAGTTTCTCTCTCGAAGGGGGCTGATTAGGGGCAAGGGAAAAATGGTCATTTTCATAGTGGGACCACCTAGTGAAAATGATACCAAAATATAGAGCTCGACAAGACGAAGAAGTGGGCTTTGGATTCACCTGAATCGGAGCTAGGGTTGCGGAGATATAATCGGTTGAGTGCCAGGGACTAATCTGTAAAAGAAATCTTCACAAACAAGCCCCTGGCTGGAAAACAGAAAGCGCGTTCAACTGAAATACGCCTTCTGCATAAAGAAAACACACTTTCAGCCGAACTAAGATCGAAGTACGCTTTCAGGAGCTGAAAACGTAATTTTGGAAAAGCCGATTCCACTTATCTGACGTGGCAAGGCGGGGCCAGGCGTCGTGTGGCTGACAGGTGGGTCTCGCGGGCTTTCTCTCTCCTCCCTCCTTCTTCCTTCTTCCCCACAGGGACCGAAGGAGGGCGAGGCCGCGCGATGCCGACGCCGGCCCGGCCAACTCCGGCTGCCTCCAGCGCGGGCGCGGGTACCGACGTGCTCGGCAAGGAGCGTCGCGCCCACCTGGCGCAGCAGCAGCACCGGGGAGGGCTGGGGCCACGAGACCATTGCGACGACAGAGAAATGGGGAGGCGGTGGCCGGACTAGGGGACGAGGGGGTGGTGAGTAGCGCCGGAGAGTGGGGAAGCTTTTGGTGTGGAAAGGAGGGGGAAGGGTGTTGTCATGCTCGAATTTAAGCCGCGAGCAGAGCGGCGGCCATGGTGGCAATGGGCAGCGGGGAGGGGCTCTCCAGCTCGGGGAAGAATTGGGCGGGGTCCTGGGAGCGAGGGGAGGCCGATGGAGAAGAACGGAGGGGCTTGGGTGGCCTTATATAGGCAGGGACGAAGGGGCCGAGCTGGCCGTCGCCGCGGACGCGTGTGCGGTCGAGCTCGATCGACGGACGGCGGCGGGAAGCTATAGGGAAGAGTTCATGGGGGCAGAGAGGGCCAAGGGACATGGGGAAGAAGAAGTCGAGCGCCATTAAAGCCCTGTCTGCACTGTGCGCCCGTGGGCCCGCGGCGACGAGCGCCGACGAGGAAGCGGACGAAGGGGGAGAGAGGTCAGGGAGGAAGAGGACGGCACGGGCGAGCTGTTGGACACGCTCACGCATGCGAAGACGATGAGAGGAGGAGTGGCCAGAGCTAGAAGACGTCCTGGACGCGGCCAACGACAGCAGAGTGCACGCATGGCATGCCAAAGCCCGTGATCACCGCGTGCACTAGCGCGCACAGTGTCACACGGTCGGCCAAATGATGTCGGGGGTGGGGTCCTTCGAGGGTAGGTTGCAACTAAGGTGATAGCTTGGCTAAAGACAAAGTGGATTGGTTGGAATTAAGGTATGAAGTTTGTTGTTGCAAACAAGAGCATGATGCAGTAATCAACAGAGTGAGGTTAAGATGCAAACTAGATGTTAGGGAGGTTTAGGATAAGAAGGACTAGAATCCTGTTAATTATGAGATGATTTGGACCAGTATTTAATACACTTGCTTTGCAACTACATAAACTGGCCCAGAATTAAGATCATGATGAAGCACTCACATAGAGTGTCCACTTGAGCTGAAATTTGGCAAGGCTAGATGATTTGGGCATATGAGAGTTCTATAAAAATTTCATACCATTTGGTCAAGACAAAGTGGTACTTCCTTCATACAACATCTCTCTGGACAGAAACTTAGGAAAAATCCTGAGGGAAAATGGCTAGATAAAATGAGCCCAAATCTTGTGGAGATAAGTTATATGGATAGGAGAAGGTGTTGGTAAATTTTCAGCTATAATCGAGCAAGATAAAATATACTTCCTTCACTAACTAAAGATCTGACCAGAAGCAAAAGATTTGAAGCTAAGCTCACATGGATGCATTTCATGAGCTCAAATCTTGAGGAGGGTGGTTATTTGATCATATGAAGGACCATGCAAAAATTCAACTCAATTGGATTAACCTAGCTAGTACTTCCTTCACAATGAACTCCCTTAGACAGGAACTTTGAAAAATTGCTCATGAATATTTACTAGGCAAATGAAGTTGAATTTTGGCATGAGGCAATGATATGGATAGGAAAAGGTGACCAAACAGTTTCAGGTCAATTGGGCAAAGGTAAATAGCACTTGCTTCACAAACTGCCATTCAGGATAGAATAGGAAAGGTATTAATTAAGCATGATGAGGAACATAGCAAATGAAATATTTTGCCATATTTCAGGAAGATATGACCCAAAAAATTTATGAGAATTATTTGGGAATTTTAGGAGTGATGGAAATATAGGTTGCTTCACAACCTAGGGCAAATTGGGTTATTCCTTTAATAGAGAAAGGAATATTCCCAAGCAAAAGAATATTGAGGTTGGGCTAGGATGAAAATGGCAAGGTCTTAGGAAGGGTTTTGAGGATGACAAGCCACTCTCGAAAGAAAGAAGATGTCATCTTCTTCAGTTTCCAGACCACATAGCCACGGAAAAAGAAAACTCAAGCAAACTACTCAGAAAATCAAAAGAAAAAGAAAGGGCTAAACATCAGGGTGTGACAATGTACCAGGAAGTAGTCGCGGCAGAGGCCATGGAAGCTACCGCTCCCACCAAGGAAAGCAACAAAGGGAAGAAACCTAACAAGGATGCCAGCAAGGAATCCGGGAAGCGCACCTCTTCGGAGTGCGCTGCGCCTGTTGATGACTTGCCGGAGAGTTCCAATAGCAAGAGATCAAAGGTTGCTGAACCCGCCGTGAAGAAGGTCCCAGCAGGTTTGGTTGGTGCTGATGGTACATTTACTATCAGTGCCACCCTCCATGACAAATAGGAAAGCACGCTCGTTGCCTTCCTACGGGCGAATGTCGATGTCTTTGCATGGCAACCATCTGACATCCTCCGTGTTCCCAGGTAGGTAATCGAGCACCACCTTGCTGTCTGCCGACATGCTCTGCCCGTCAAACAAAAGGTTAGAAAGCAAGGTTTGGAGCGGCAGCAGTTTATTGCCGAAGAGATCAAGAAACTTGAGGCGGCTGGTTTGGTAAGAGGGGTATTGCATCCTACTTGGTTGGCAAATCCAGTGGTAGTGTGCAAGGCGAAGGAGAAATGGAGGCTTTGCATAGATTTCACATATCTAAACAAAGCGTGCCCGAAGGACCCCTTCCCCTTGTCGCGCATCAACCAGATCGTGGATTCCACCTTTGGGTGCAACCTGCTTTCCTTCTTGGATGCCTACTCCGGGTACCACCAGATTTTCATGTCCAAGGAAGACGACGAGAAGACCGCGTTCATTACCCCATGCGACACGTACTGCTTTGTACGGATGCCCTTTGGTCTAAAGAGCACTGGGTCCATTTTTGAAAGAGCAGTATAGATTGGCTTTGAGTGTCAGCTGCACAGGAATGTTGACGCCTACATGGACGACATAGTGGTCAAAACCAAGAACAAGTCAACCCGCATTCAGAACTTGGAAGAAACCTTTGCCAGTCTATGCAAGATCAACCTGAAGCTGAATCCACAGAAGTGTGTGTTTGGCGTTCCTTCCTGCAAGATACTTGGCTTCTTTGTGTCCTAACAGGGGATAGAAGCCAACCCCGACAAGATCAAGGCGATTGAGCAGATTCAAGCACCAAAGGTAGTTAAAGACGTGAGGCGTTTGACTGGATGTGTTGTGATAGAGGCAAAGGTGTCCCGTCTTTCGATGAGATGATGAATATCGCTTTGATGGAAGTCGACTTTGACGATCCGACTACGAACGTGCGAGGACGTCGTGCCTTAGCAATCGCTAAACCAACTCCGAGAGGTTATCGACCACGCCGGAGCACGATCAACCTGACCACGAGGGCCTGTTTCCTGCGAGCAAATGAAGAACAAGCAAGAAACTGAGATTGCAATCTGGATATTGCGAATATAAGATTAAAGCTTTATTGATCAAGGTGGAGTTCTGTGACGCCTTTGTCTGGTCGCTGAACACAAACGAAGTAGGCGAAGTTGCAGCTATGGCGAACTTTTAATCTAATCAAAACCCAAAGTCTAAACGACGCCCTAAGGGCGGTATATATGGAGGAAGAGGGGGGGAATTTCGTGGCCCTTGAGGAAGGGGTCCAAAACCAACCCTATCTCTTGTTTCCCCACACATACGGACTCTAAAAACAGCCTATACTTATGTATTTCGAAATTACATGGGCCTGGCCCAATAATAAAGTGACGCAGCACATAGAATAGCCTCTGGACGAAAGTTATGAAGTAGCATCTTGTATATTTCGTCCAAGGCTTCATGCACGCATTATGGTGGCTTCAACGTCCCGAAATCATCACTTGTAACTCCGTTCTTGTTCCCCATGCGCATGCCATCATCTCCATGCTTGTTCTTGCTCCAATGTTCATCCTTCTCAAAGCTAGGCCCTTCATTTGTAAGCAAAACAAATGTATCCAATTTAGGCAGCATCATATTCTCATGAACATTAGAATCATTACCAAGAAACGAAAGTACCTGGTAATTTAATTGGCGTGCGCGAGCTCTAGTAATTGGTCCAGTATGTATAGCAGCAGGGGCTGTGGGTGTAACAATGGTATTGATGTCCTCATCATCCTCCCCTTCTTGAAATGAAGTCGTCCTCGACGGAAGCTCATCTTCCTCACCCAAATAAGGCTTCAAATCTGCAATGTTAAAAGTGGGACTAACCCCAAAATCTGCAGGCAGCTCAAGTTTATATGCATTATCATTAATTTTCTCTAACACCTTAAAAGGACCATCAGCACGTGGCATTAGCTTTGATTTGCGCAAATCAGGAAATCTATCCTTACGCAAATGTAACCAAACAAGATCTCCAGGTGCAAACACAACATGTTTTCTACCCTTATCTCCAGCAAGTTTATATTTAGCATTCATACGCTCAATGTTTTCCTTAGTTAACTCATGCATTTTTAAGATCAATTCAGCACGTTGTTTAGCATCAAAATTAACCTTCTCCGAAGATGGAAGAGGCAACAAATCAATAGGTGCACGAGGTAGGAAACCATACACAATTTCAAAAGGGCACATCTTAGTAGTAGAATGCAATGAACGATTATAAGCAAACTCAATATGAGGCAAGCATTCTTCCCACATTTTCTTATTATTCTTCAAAACAGCCCTAAGCATAGTAGACAATGTTCTATTGACTACTTCAGTTTGTCCATCAGTTTGGGGGTGACAAGTAGTACTAAAAAGCAGTTTAGTCCCCAACTTAGCCCATAAACATCTCCAAAAGTGGCTAAGAAATTTAGTATCACGATCGGAAACAATAGTATTTGGCACACCATGCAAGCGAATAATTTCACGAAAGAACAAATCAGCAACATTAACAGCATCATCGCTTTTATGACATGGTATAAAGTGTGCCATTTTCGAGAATCTATCCACGACAACAAATATGCTATCCCTCCCCTTCTTTGTTCGAGGTAAACCTAAAACAAAGTCCATAGATATATCCTCCCAAGGAACACTAGGTACAGGCAAAGGCATATATAAACCATGAGGATTGAGTCGTGACTTAGCTTTTTGACATGTAGTGCAGCGAGCAACAAAACGCTCAACATCCCGTCTCATCTTTGGCCAAAAGAAATGTGTAGCAAGTACGTCCTCCGTCTTCTTCACGCCAAAGTGTCCCATTAATCCTCCTCCATGCGCCTCCTGCAACAACAAAAGACGAAGAGAGCTAGCTGGAATGCATAGCTTGTTAGCACGGAACACAAATCCATCATTAACGACAAACTTGTTCCAGGTTCTTCCTTCTTTACAATTCTGCAATACATCTTTAAAATCAGCATCATGCACATATTGATCTTTGATGGTCTCCAAACCAAATATTTTGAAGTCAAGTTGTGAAAGCATAGTATAGCGACGAGACAATGCATCAGCAATAACATTTTCTTTACCCTTCTTGTGTTTAATGACATAAGGGAAAGTTTCAATGAATTCAACCCATTTAGCATGTCTACGATTCAGTTTAGCTTGACTTTTAATATGTTTCAAAGATTCATGATCAGAATGTATAACAAATTCTTTGGGCCATAAATAATGTTGCCATGTTTCTAAAGTCCGAACAAGAGCATATAGTTCTTTATCATAAGTAGAATAATTCAGACTAGGCCCACTCAATTTTTCAGAAAAGTATGCAACAGGTTTGCCATCTTGTAATAACACACCTCCTAATCCAATGCCACTAGCATCACATTCAAGCTCAAAAGTCTTATTAAAATCAGGAAGTTGGAGTAAAGGAGCATGTGTCAACTTATCTTTCAATACCGTGAAGGCTTCTTCCTGTGCGGTACCCCAAACAAAAGGCACATCCTTCTTTGTAAGCTCGTTGAGAGGTGCAGCAATGGTGCTAAAATCTCTCACAAAACGCCTATAGAAACCAGCGAGTCCAAGAAAACTCCGCACTTGTGTGACCGTTTTGGGCTGCGGCCAACTCTCAATAGCTTCAATCTTGGCTTTATCAACTTCAATTCCCTGTGGAGTAACAACATAGCCAAGAAAAGATACTCGGTCGGTGCAAAAGGTGCACTTCCCAAGGTTACCAAACAAACGTGCATCACGTAGAGCAATAAAAACAGCACGTAAATGTTCCAAATGTTCTTCCAAAGATTTGCTATAAATCAGTATATCATCAAAATAGACTACCACAAATCGTCCAATGAAAGCACGTAAAACTTCGTTCATTAGTCTCATGAAAGTACTAGGTGCATTAGTTAACCCAAAAGGCATGACTAACCACTCATATAAACCAAACTTAGTTTTAAATGCAGTTTTCCATTCATCTCCCAATTTCATACGAATTTGATGGTATCCACTACGCAAATCAACTTTGGAGAATATTGTAGAGCCACTCAATTCATCAAGCATATCATCTAGCCTAGGAATAGGATGACGATAACGAATAGTAATATTATTAATGCCTCTACAATCAACACACATACGCGACGTACCATCCTTTTTAGGCACTAGTATAATAGGAACAGCACAAGGACTAAGAGATTCGCGTATATAACCTTTGTCGAGCAGCTCCTGTACTTGACGCATAATCTCCTTCGTCTCCTCTGGATTGGTACGGTATGGTGCACGGTTGGGTAGCGATGCACCGGGAATTAAGTCAATTTGATGCTCAATCCCTCGAATAGGTGGTAATCCCGGTGGCACGTCTTGTGGGAAGACGTCAGCGAACTCCTGCAAAATGTTAGTGACAGCAGGGGGCAAAGAGGAAGGCACGTCCTCGAATGAAAATAATGCCTCTTTGCACACAAAAGCATAGCAAACAGATTTGCTGAAATCTAGTTCATCAATATCAGATTTTGTGGCAAGTAAACATGCACTTTTCAATTTAATTTCAGAAACAACACTAGATGGTTTATTATTAGGTTTCATTTGTTGCTCAAATTCCTTTGCCACAATCTGATTTTCACTCTTATTTTTCTCCTGTTTTGCTTTATTAGCTCTATTAATGTCATCTTTCAAAATGGAATCAGGAGTCATAGGAAGCAAAGTAATATTTTTATCCTTATGAACAAGAGTATACTGATTGTTTCTACCATGGTGTACAGAATTTTTATCAAATTGCCATGGTCTACCTAGTAATAAGGAACATGCTTGCATGGGTACCACATCACAATCAACATAATCAGCATATGTAGAGATACTAAAATGCACACGAACAGTACGTGTTACCTTAACCTTGCCGCTGTTGTTGAACCATTGGATGTAGTAAGGATGTGGATGTGGTCTTGTGGTGAGAGATAGCTTCTCCACCATCTCCATGCTAGCCAAGTTGTTACAGCTCCCTCCATCTATGATGACGCGAACAGAACGTTCCTTCACAACTCCCTTTGTATGGAACAAATTATGCCTCTGATTTTGCTCTGCTTGTGTGACCTGCACACTCAAAACACGTTGAGCAACTAAACATTCATACCTGTCAGCGTCTTCAGGAGCCATGTATTGCGTCTCATTTTCAGAATCATCTCCACCATGTTCTTCACGTGTAATAAGAGCCAAAGTCTCCTCATCATAGTCACTAGCGGACTCATACCCACCATCCTCAGTAGCAATCATGACACGCTGAGATTTGCATTCTCTCGCAAAATGTCCTCTTCCCTTACAACGACGACAAATAATATCACTTGTGTGCCCTGTCGATGCCATGGAAGAAGAAGAGCTCTGCGCAGGCCCGGCAGGTGTGCTCTTGGCAGAGAGTGGTGGTTGTGCCTGCTTTCTTGTATCACGGCTGGAGGTGGCACCTGATGGAGGTGATGGTGAAGTGGAAGTAGAAGATGCACGCGGTGTCCATGATGAAGGTCGACCTGCAGAAAAGTTAGTTCGCGCCAATGGCTGTCGATCCTGCACTTCACGTTCAGCTTTACAAGCAAGATGGAATAAACGAGTGATATTATTATAATCCTTATACTCTAGAATGGTCTGAATCTCTTTATTTAATCCACCCATAAAACGTGCAAGCATAGCTTCATTCTCCTCAACAATACCACATCTAATCATGCCAGTTTGTAATTCCTGGTAATATTCTTCTACAGAATTTTTCCCTTGTCTTAAACGCTGCAATTTTTGAAGTAATTCACGTTGATAATATGGTGGAACCCAACGAGTACGCATAGCAGTTTTCAAAGCAGCCCAAGTAGCTGGAACAGGATATAATCTACAATGTTCAGACCACCAAACACATGCAAAGCTAGTGAAAGCACAAATAGCAGCAGGAACACGTCTCTCCTCAGGATATTGTAAACATGTAAATCGTTGTTCAGTTTCTAACTCCCAAGTAAGATATATATCAGGAACATATCTACCCTCAAATGGTGGAATATTCAATTTCAGTTTAGGGAGATGGTCATGATCTCGTACCTGAGGTGGTGGTGCCGGCCTACCGTTGCGAATATATACCTGAGGTCGACCTGCTGGTGGTGGTGGTGGTGGCTGCACGTAGTTCTGATTTTGATCAACCTCATCCTCATAATCGCCCGCATAATCGTCATCCTCCTCAGCCGCCGCAGGAGCAGGAGCCAAAGAAGCATCAACAGTAGGTGCAGCAGCACCCGAATTTTGACCAATCTCAATTGGAACGCGCTGTGCCCGTCCCACTTGATTTGGAAGGCGGCGTTGGAGATGTGGTTGTTGTTGTTGTAGAGGTGCGACATGTGCAGCCGGTGGTGGTTGGGGAAGACGCTTGAGTAATTCAGTAAACTTGTTATCCAGCTTTGTCTCGAACGACTTCTCCACGGCATCTATCTTCTCCATAGCCTCTTCAAATCTGTTTAGCACATCTCCCACCTGGCCACTCATCATTTGCTGAAATTTATCATGCAACTCCTTGTTCGTCATGTTCTCCCAATCAGTCTCATTGGCGTGTGAACCTGCCATGGTTAGAAGCAATAGAAACACAAAAGAATATGATCCTGCAGACTACTAGAAGTGGTGGTGATGGTGGTGTGTCACAAAACCTTCAAGCGAATCTCAAATTCTTACCAGTTCTTACCCAGCAGCAGGTGGTGATCGGCAACCGTTGTAGTCAAAAACTCTCAAAGCTTGGATATAGCGATTACCAGGGAGAGTCAAACGCACGATGTAGACTTATGTGGAGCTGGGAAGGCTTATAATATGGTAGCAAAGTGGTAAGAAATAATCAATTCAGAGATGCAAACTTGAATAAACGCTCAACGACGGTACTGTGCTGGTCCTAGGCTAGACCGTGCTAGAGACGCGAGCCTAGAACACTAACAAAATCACGGCGCTGCACGTAAACAAGGGAAAAGCACACTCTGGAAAAAAAATTCGCTCTTTTTTTTGCGCTCCTCTTTTTTTTGCGAAAAATCACTATAATGGCGAGTGTCGCAAAACTCTTCCCAGGTCAAACTGACAGGACGGGCACAAAATTTTTTGACTATTTTTTTTTTGGAAATCAGGGCAGCGACGATGAAAAAGTGCGACAAAAAATCACTATGATGGCGAGTGTCTCAAAACACTACCCGGGGCCTAAAAATAGGATAGGGAAAAAATATTTTTGGTTGCCGAAATTTTGGCCTAAAAACTGCCCGGGGGTCTCCAGACTTTTTTTTTCCGAGACATACTCAGGCAAGGAAACACGAAACGGAAAATATATGGATCTCTAAAACCAACCGAATATGAAAAGAACTCGGATTGGTGGTGGATATATGGCGGTAGGATATGGCAGCGGTGGTGGTATATGGTAGCGGTAGTGGTATATGGATACGGATTGGTGGTGGTATATAGATACGGATTCAGAGCGGTGGCGGATGAGCAATGGTGGTAGATGGCAAAGCGATGATGATGGTGCGGCGGCGGCGTGACAACTTATGACCAGAACTCGAAACTCTAAAAGACTAGACTCTAAGACCAGCAACTTGACACGACGATGCAACCGCAAATTCAACAAAGCAAAAACCCTAAAAAGATTATGCAAAGGCTCAGATTGGTTCGGATATGATGAACTAACCCTAATTTTGTTTTTGTGCTTTTTCGTGGACTGTAGGTATGAAGAACAGACTCGATCTAAACGACGAAAAACTGTAAAATCTCACCGAGCAACCTGGAAATCTGATACCACTTGATAGAGGCAAAGGTGTCCCGTCTTTCGATGAGATGATGAATATCGCTTTGATGGAAGTCGACTTTGACGATCCGACTACGAACGTGCGAGGACGTCGCGCCTTAGCAATCGCTAAACCAACTCCAAGAGGTTATCGACCACGCCGGAGCACGATCAACCTGACCACGAGGGTCTGTTTCCTGCGAGCAAACGAAGAACAAGCAAGAAACTGAGATTGCAATCTGGATATTGCGAATATAAGATGAAAGCTTTATTGATCAAGGTGGAGTTCTGTGACGCCTTTGTCCGGTCGCTGAACACAAACGAAGTACGCGAAGTTGCAGCTATGGCGAACTTTTAATCTAATCAAAACCCAAAGTCTAAACGACGCCCTAAGGGCTGTATATATGGAGGAAGAGGGGGGAATTTCGTGGCCCTTGAGGAAGGGGTCCGAAACCAACCCTATCTCTTGTTTCCCCACACATACGGACTCTAAAAACAGCCTATACTTATGTATTTCGAAATTACATGGGCCTGGCCCAATAATAAGGTGACGCAGCACCTAGAATAGCCTCTGGATGAAAGTTATGAAGTAGCATCTTGTATATTTCGTCCAAGGCTTCATGCACGCATTATGGTGGCTTCAACGTCCTGAAATCATCACTTGTAACTCCGTTCTTGTTCCCCATGCGCATGCCATCATCTCCATGCTTGTTCTTGCTCCAATGTTCATCCTTCTCAAAGCTAGGCCCTTCATTTGTAAGCAAAACAAATGTATCCAATTTAGGCAGCATCATATTCTCATGAACATTAGAATCATTACCAAGAAACGAAAGTACCTGGTAATTTAATTGGCGTGCGCGAGCTCTAGTAATTGGTCCAGTATGTATAGCAGCAGGGGCTGTGGGTGTAACAATGGTATTGATGTCCTCATCATGTTGCCACGCTAAGCAAGTTCATTTCAAAGTCCCCCGAGCGCGCCCTGCCGTTCTTCAAAGTCTTGAAGAAGGCAGGGCCCATGGAGTGGACCCCAGAGGCAGACATTGCTCTCCAAGATTTGAAGACCTATCTTTCCTCTGTTCCCACCTTAGTCGCTCCTAAACCACAAGAGTCGTTGCTGCTGTACCTAGCGGCAACCAATCAAGTGGTTAGTGCAGCGCTGGTGGCGCAGCAGGAGGTAGATGATGGAGCAGCCGCAATTGTCGTCCCCTCTGGAGAGGAAAGCGAACTCGTCCCGGCATGGTCAGTTGCAGATCAAAACAGGGAAGAGCGGGGCAACGGAGACAGTTCCAAGGTCACGGCAAGGAAGAAGGTGGTGCAGCAGCCAGTGTACTTCGTCAGCTCCTTGCTGTAGGGGGCTAGGTCGAGGTACTCTGCCATGCAAAAGTTGATTTTTGGCCTCATCATGGCCTCAAGGAAACTGCATCACTACTTCCAAGCCCACAAGATCACGGTAGTCACCCGCTTCCCCTTGCAACGGATAATGAGGAACCCCGAGGCCACTGGCAGAATAGTGGAATGGGTTTTGGAGTTTCCAGCTTCGGTTTGAAGTTTGAGAGCACATCAACTATCCAGCTTCGGTTCATTGCAGAGTGGACGCCTACCCCTGACGAAGAAGTGTTGGGGACAGCTACCCCGGCAAGGAAGCACCCTAAGAATGGATCATGTATTTTTATGGTGCCTTCTCCCTGCAGGGTTCAGGATTTGGCGTGCTTCTCGTTGCTCCCACTGGGGAGCACCTCAAGTACATGGTTCGAATGCATTTCCGCTGGGAGAAGGCTACCAACAATACTGCAGAGTATGAAGGACTCCTTGACGGGCTCAGGATTGCAACAGAACTGGGAATCAAGAAGTTGATCATTCGAGGAGATTTACAATTGGTGGTAAAGCAAGTAAACAAGGATTATCAAAGCCCATTGATGGAGGCATACATAGAGGAAGTGAGAAAGTTGGAGGAGCGCTTTGATGGATTACAAACAAAGCATGTACCACGTGTGGAAAACAGCATTGCTGATCATCTATCAAAGTGCACTACGCAAAAACTCCCTGTGGAACCAGGGACTTTTGTTCTCCATCTGACTCAATCCTCTGTATCCCCGGCAACAATGGCCAGCAAGAGGAGGAAAATGGACTCCGGCAAGCCTCTCCCTGCAGAGCTTCCCGAAGCCCCCGGCAGAGAGCTTGGCGGGAACAACTCCCCTTTGATCGGTGAGTTGCACCCTCCCGCCAAACTACCAGTCTTTGCGGTCGAGGCATGCGCTCCCGTCAATGAGGAGGTGCCACTAGTCCTTGTTGCCGAGCCTCAGGCTCCAACTTGGGCGCGACACATAGTTCATTTCCTCCAAATAGGAGGACTTCCCGTAGAGCAAGAAGAAGCTGAAAGAGTAGCCCGGAGGGCCAGTATGTAACAGTTTGTGGATGACACACTATACAGAAGAAGGCCCAACGACGTGAAATTGAAGTGCATTCGCCGGGAAGGAAAGGAATTATTGGCAAAGATACACAAGGGTATGTATGGCTCCCACATTGGATCAAGGGCCCTGGTTAGAAAAGCTTTCTGGCAAGGTTTCTATTGGCTCACAGGCTTCCAAGATGCAATCGAGCTAGTCACCAAGTGTGAAGCCTTCCAATTCCACTCCAAGAATATCCATCAGCCTGCCCAAGCTCTCCAAACGATCCCTTTGTCATGGCCATTTTCGGTTTGGGGGCTCGACGTCTTGGGCTCCTTCCCCCGTGCCACCGGGGGCTTTGAATACTTGTTCATTGCAATCGACAAGTTTACAAAGTGGCCGGAAGTGGAGCCCGTGAGGAAGGTGACCGTACATTCAGCTATCAAGTTCTTGAAAGGATTGGTATGACGTATCGGAGTACCCGCCAAAGTCATCACTGACAATGGACCCAATTCACAAGTCGCGCCTTCATGCAATACGTTCATGCCCTTGGAAGCAAGGTCTCATTTGCCTCTATTACCCATCCCAGGAGCAACAGACAAGCTGAGAGGGCAAACGCTGAAGTGTCGCGAGGACTCAAGACAAGAACATTTGATAAGCTGCAGAAGTGTGGCAGGCGATGGATCGACGAGCTGTTGGTGGTTCTTTGGTCCCTCCGTACGACACCAAATCGAGCTACCGGCCAGACTCCCTGTTCCCTAGTCTATGGGGCAAAAGCAGTGATCCCCACGGAACTCATATTCAGATCACCTCAAGTGCTTGCCTACGATGAAGTAGCGCAGGAACAACACCGGCGCGACAACGCTCTGCTACTTGAGGAGAACTGTCTCCGGGCTGCTATGCGTGTTGCACGCTACCAGCAAGCCCTGCGTCGCTATCATAGCTGCAAGGTTCATGCCCGAAGTTTTGAGGTCTTGTCCTTAGGCGTGTTCAGTCCGCCAAGGGTGCAAACAAGTTGACGCCGAAGCGGGAAGGCCCTTACCGGCTAGTACGAGTCACCAGACCTAGCGCAGTCCGTCTGGAGACCAGAGATGGCATTCAATTGCAAAACTCATGGAACATTGAGCACCTCCGTAAGTTCTACCCGTAAGGCGTAGCTGTCGGGCCCTGCCCGGCAGCCACCCTTTTGTACAAGCCTTACCGATGTTGCATGTAACCCTTTGTACAAAGGCAGGCGCAGACCCTGAGCACGAGATAAAATAAACGAAGCGCTGGGGGCCCCTCGAAACTTGCATGCTTGCATAAGCATATCATGAGCATAGCATGTTCATGTAGATAAGGTCGCAATGCGGTGGGAGCTCAAGAGGGCAAAAGTAGTGCCTGGGCAGAAGCCCAGCCTGACCCCGTCAGGCCCCATGTCGAGGAGCCTGACAAGATCAGGAGGGCACGGACGAAGGTGATGGAGAAATCGGCGGGGATGCCCCCTGGTCATCGCCACCAGGGCCAGCAGGGCGAATGAAGCCAGAGCCCACGAGGAGGCCTGTCGGGGCCCAGTTGGAAGGCTGCTGGATGAGCCGAAGGCACCATCTGCACCTCCACATCCAACTCCCCGGCAAATCGCCTTGCTGGGAAGGAGGTGCAGATGCAGATGGTGGTGCCGCCGCCAGACCGTGATGGTGCGGCTGGTGTTTAGCCGGAGTCAGAGTCGCCGTCCTCCTCGTCGCCGCCTTCATCATCACCGTCAGTGTCCTCCTCGTCACTATCGCTCGAGGAGGAGCTTTCGTCATCGATCGTGCTCTCTCCGCAGCACCTTAAGCGATCACCCGAGCACCCGAACACCTTGACGGAGAGGAGATCGGCCCGCATTAATTTAAAATGGAGTACGTGCCCCTCCAACAAGCTGTGGGCGCGAGCAAAAGTCTTCCAGCCACGTCAGAAGAGCATGACATGAGGGGCGGGGAAATCCACATCGACCCGCATGCTGCCATTACAGCAACCCCTCATGTGCAGCTTCAATGAGCGCGATTGTTCAAGCTCCATCACCATCGCAAATGGGGTTGGGAGACGGAATCGGCTGCATGGGGACCTGTGCAATCTGATGATGAACTTCAACGGCTGGTCTCCGACATGGCCCTCCATTGAAGGTTGAGCGGCCGGCGGAGGGGCGACCAGAGCACCCCCGTCCTCCTCGACCCCGAGCACCACGACAGCCGCGACCTCGCCCCCTCCCACCTCCTCTCGCGGCGGGCTCCGCCCCCGTGTCTTTGGTGGGAGGGGGAGGCGCTGTCGAATAGAAGCTCTCATCGCTGCCACCAGAACACCGCCACGCCCCAAGCCCCTCACCATGGTGAACGGGAACTACTAAGGAAAAGGAAGGAGTGAGATGTGTGAAGGAGCGCCCTGTCCCGTGTTCCTTTTTATAGGCGAACGGGGCAGGGGGCTGGCTCTTTACCCTGGAGGTAGCCGCCCCGCTCCTCCAGTCCGGCTCCCCTGCGCCATCAACGGCTCGAGGAATCTAAGCCGACCCCCTGCGCCAATCCGTGACACCTAGTTTTTTACCATGGCGCTCATTCCCGCGCCCTCCGCAGCCGCCACCAACCCTGCACGATGCATGCAACAAACGTGGCGGAAGCACCAGGGGCGGGAAAGCTAGTGGAATGGCGGTTACCGCCCCGTGAACATGGGACGTGGGTAGCGCATGGATCGTGGCTCATTAACTCCCCCACAATGTCTTGCACGACGTGCAGAAAAACTGGAACTAACTCAAGCACATGTTTATGAAGAAGCAAAGAAGATCTCAAAGGACGCGCTACCATCACCCTCTCGCATGTGTACTGGACAGGGCCTACCCCAACGACGCTCGGCAACGCGTTTAGGCCAGACCCGTGGGCTCCTGTCGGTGCAACAAACCCCAGGTGTGTTGCCCAGACTGTACACGGGCTTAAGAGCAAGGTTAGGGCGCCCAGATAAGGCCAAGCAAAAGAGATAAGCTTTTTGGCAAATCGAAGGGCGGATCAAGAAGACCAAGACCAACCAAAGGAGCAAGATGTCACTAAGGAAAAACCTCCCTTGCCGAGCAGGCGAGCCTGGCAGGGTTGAGGTTACCCCGAAGACAAGTCTCAAGACTCCCCTGGCAGGCTTGTCAGGGGAGACCGAGAGAGGATCACCCCGCCAGGGCTCCGCCGCTCCACCTCACAGCGGCGCAAGTCACCTATCGGTGCGGCGTCGAGCCCCCAAGTGATTTAGTGGCTGTTATTCGGTACGTGGCAGCCATTTCTGAAGGAAATCACCTCCAAATGACACCTGTCCAGGGACGCGTCACGCAGGCAGGCGAGGAGGTGGCTGAATGGCACGACAAGGCTTGCCGGGCTGCACCCACGATGTGACACTAAGCGGCGCATTTAATGCGCCTTGTCCTATTTGCAGAGTTAGTTATGATAGTACTGTGGCTATCTAATCATGGGATAATGATTGTTTTGCCATTGTGGTAACCCCTTGACCTATAAAGGAGGACCATGAATTCCTTAGAAAGGATTCAGACCTCTGTCCACTCATACGCGCATAGCTGCTCTCATGCCGAGGCAACCTTGCCGGGCAAGAGCGTTGCGTCTCCACACTGTCCATACATCAATCCACCAAAGCAGGAGTAGGGTTTTAAGCCTTGCGGCGGCCCGAACCTCAATAAAAATTGCCCGTGTCAACGCTGCTGTGCTGCTCTATGCTCTCCGCTCTTTGTGCAACGCGCTCTTCCCCCTTACCGAACCACAAGGGGCTGATGGCCTCATAGGTGGTCATGATTTACCACGACATCTTTAGCAAGGTGAAGAGGGCAAAAGGAGTGCCTGGGCAGAAGCGCAGCATGACCCCGTCAGGCCCCATGTCGAGGAGCCTGACAAGATTGGGAGGGCGGGGACGAAGGTCATGGTGAATAAATTGGAGGGGACGGCCCCCTGGTAACCGCCACTAGGGCCAGCAGGACGCGGTGGGGCGAAGGAAGCCAGAGCCCACGAGGAGGCCTGTCGGGTCCCATCTGGAAGGCTGCTAGAGGAGCCAGAGACACCATCTACACCTCCACATCCAACTCCCCGGCAAATCGCTTTGCTCAGAAGGAGGTGTAGATGCAGATGGTGGTGCCGCCGCCTGACCGTGATTGTGGCTGGTGTTCAGCTGGAGTCGGAGCCGCCGTCGTCCCCGTCGGCGCCGTCACTATCCTCCTCGTCGCTATCGCTCGAGGAGGAGCTTCCGTCATCGATCGAGCTCTCCACGCAGCACCCTAAGCAAGCACCCGACCACCCGAAGACCTTGACGGAGAGCAGATCGGCCCCCATTAATTTAAAATGGAGGACGTGCCCCTCCGACAAGCTGTGGGCGCGAGCAAAAGTCTTCCAGCCGCGTCGGAAGAGCATGACATGAGGGGCAGGCAAATCCACATACACTCGCATGCTGCCATTACAGCAACTCCTCATGTGCGGCTTCAATGAGTGCGATTGTTCAAGCTCCAACACCCTCACAAATGGGGTGGGGAGACGAAGGCGGCCGCGCAGGGACCTGTGCAGTCTGATGATGCACTCCAACGGATGGTTTTCGACATGGCCCTTAATTGGAGTTTGAGAAGCCGGCGGAGGGGCGACCAGAGCGCCCCCCGTCCTCCTAGACCCCGAGCACCACGATGGCTGCGACCTCGCCCCCTCCCACCTCCTCTAGCAGCGGGCTCCGCCCCCGCGTCTTTGGCGGGAGGGGGAGGTGCTGTCGAATAGAAGCTCTCATCACCGCCACCAAAACACCGCCACGCCCCTGGCCCCTCACCATGGTGGACGGGAACTGCTAAGGAAAAGGAAGGAGTGAGATGTGTGAAGGAGCGCCCTATCCCGCCTTCCTTTTTATAGGCTAACGGGGCTGGGGGGCTGGCTCTTTAACCTAGAGGTAGCCGCTGTTGGGGAACATAGTATTTAAAAAAATCCTACGATCACGCAAGATCTATCTAGGAGAAGCATAGCAACGAGCGGGGAGAGTGTGTTCACGTACCCTCGTAGACCAAAAGCGGAAGCGTTTAGTAACGCAGTTGATGTAGTCGAACGTCTTCGCGATCCAACCGATCCAAGTACCGAACGTACGGCACCTCCGCGATCTGCACACGTTCAGCTCGGTGACGTCCATCGTACTCTTGATCCAGTTGAGGCCGAGGGAGAGTTTCGTCAGCACGACGGCATGGTGACGGTGATGATGAAGTTACCGGCGCAAGGTTCGCCTAAGCACTATGACGATATGACCGAGGTGTGTAACTGTGGAGGGGGCACCGCACACGGCTAAGACAATTGTCTGTTGTGCCTTTGGGGTGCACCCCTGCCCCCATATATAAAGGAGGGGAGGAGGAGGCCGACCAACAAGGGGCGCCAGGGAGAGGGGAGTCCTACTAGGACTCCAGTTCTAGTAGGATTCGGCCCCACCCTTTTTTCCTTCTACCGTAGGGGGAAAAGGGGAAGGAAAGGGAGTAGGAGATGGAAAGGGGGTGCCGCCCCCTTCCCAAGTCCAATTCGGCCTCCTCCCTTCTGGGGGGTGCACCAGCCCCTTGTGGGCTGGTTAGCCTCCCTCCTATGGCCCATAAGGCCAATATCTTTCCTCGGGGGGTTCCGGTAACCTCCCGGTACTCCGGAAAAATGCCCGAATCACTCGGAACCATTCCGATGTCCGAATGCAACCTTCCAATATATGAATATTCACCTCTCGACCATTTCAAGACTCCTCGTCATGTCCATGATCTCATCCGGGACTCCGAACCAACTTTGGTACATCAAATCACATAACTCATAATACAAATCGTCATCGAACGTTAAGCGTGCAGACCCTACGGGTTCGAGAACTATGTAGACATGACCGAGACACATCTCCGGTCAATAACCAATAGCGGAACCTGGATGCTCATATTCGCTCCTACATATTCTATGAAGATATTTATCGGTCAAACCGCACAACAACATACATTGTTCCCTTTATCATCGGAATGTTACTTGTCCGAGATTCGATCGTCGGTATCATCATACCTAGTTCAATCTCGTTACCGGCAAGTCTCTTTACTCATTCCGTAATGCATCATCCCGCAACTAACTCATTAGTCACATTGCTTGTAAGGCTTATAGTGATGTGCATTACAGAGAGGGCTCAGAAATACCTCTCCGACAATCGGAGTGACAAATCCTAATCTCGATCTATGCCAACTCAACAAACACCGTCGGAGACACCTGTAGAGCATCTTTATAATCACCCAGTTACATTTTGACGTTTGATAGCACACAAGATGTTCCTTCGGTATTCGGGAGTTGCATAATCTCATAGTCAGAGGAACATGTATAAGTCATGAAGAAAGCAATAGCAATAAAACTAAACGATCATTATGCTAAGCTAACGGTTGGGTCTTGTCCATCACATCATTCTCTAATGATGTGATCCCATTCATCAAATGACAACACATGTCTATGGCTAGGAAACTTAACTATCTTTGATTAACGAGCTAGTCAACTAGAGGCATACTAGGGACACTCTGTTTTGTCTATGTATTCACACATGTATCAAGTTTCCGGTTAATACAATTCTAGCATGAATAATAAGCATTTATCATGATATAAGGAAATATAAATAACAACTTTATTATTGCCTCTAGGGCATATTTCCTTCAGTCTCCCACTTGCACTAGAGTCAATAATCTAGTTTACATCGCCATGTGATTTAACACCAATAGTTCACATCGTCATGTGATTTAACACTCTATAGTTCACATCGCCATGTGACCAATACTGAAAGGTTTTACTAGAGTCATTAATCTAGTTCACATCGCCATGTGATTAACACCCAAAGAGTACTAAGGTGTGATCATGTTTTGCTTGTGAGAGAAGCTTAGTCAATGGGTCTGTCACATTCAGAAGCGTATGTATTTTGCAAATTTTCTATGTCTACAATGCTCTGCATGGAGATACTCTAGCTAATTGCTCCCACTTTCAATATGTATCCAGATTGAGAATCAGAGTCATCTGGATCGGTGTAAAAGCTTGCATCAGCATAACTCTTTACGACAAACTCTTTATCACCTACATAACCGAGAAATATCTCCTTTAGTCTTCTAGGGATAATTTTGACCACTGTCAAGTGATCCACTCCTGGATCAATATCGTACCCCCTTGCCAAACTCATGGCAAGGTACACAATAGGTTTCGTACACAGCATAGCATACTTTATAGAACCTATGGCTGAGGCATAGGGAATGACTTTCATTCTCTTTCTATTTTCTGCCATGGTCGTGTTTTGAGTCTTACTCAACTTTACACCTTGCAATACATGCAAGAACTCCTTCTTCGACTGTTCCATTTTGAACTACTTCAAAAAATCTTGTCAAGGTATGTACTCATTGAAAAAATATTATCAGGCGTCTTGATCTATCTCTATAGATCTTGATGCCCAATATGTAAGCAACTTCACCGAGGTCTTTCTTTGGAAAACTCCTTTCAAACACTCCTTTATGCTTTCCAGAAAATTCTACATCATTTCCGATCAACAATATGTCATTCACATATACTTATCAGAAAGGCTGTAGTGCTCTCACTCACTTTCTTGTAAATACAGGCTTCACCGCAAGTCTGTATAAAACTATATGCTTTGATCAACTTATCAAAGCGTATATTCCAACTCCGAGATGCTTGCACCAGTCCATAGATGGATCGCTAGAGCTTGCAAATTTTGTTAGCACTTTTAGGATTGACAAAACCTTCTGGTTGTATCATATACAACTCTTCTTTAATAAATCCATTAAGAAATGCAGCTTTGATATCCATTTGTCAGATTTCATAAAATGTGGCAATTGCTAACATGATTCCGACAGACTTAAGCAGCACTACGAGTGAGAAAATCTTATCGTAGTCAACACCTTGAACTTGTCGAATACCTTTCTGCGACAATTCGAGCTTTGCAGATAGTAACACTACTATCAGCGTCCGTCTTCCTCTTGAAGATCCATTTATTCTCAATGGCTCGCCGATCATCAGGCAAGTCAATCAATGTCCATACTTTGTTCTCATACATGGATCCCATCTCAGATTTCATGGCCTCAAGCCATTTCACGGAATCTAGGCTCATCATCGCTTCCTCATAGTTCGTAGGTTTGTCATGGTCAAGTAACATGACCTCCAGAACAGGATTACCGTACCATTCTGGTGCGGATCTTACTCTGGTTGACCTACGAGGTTCGGTAGTAACTTGATTAGAAGTTTCATGATCATCATCATTAGCTTCCTCACTAATTGGTGCAGGAATCACTGGAACTGATTTCTGTGATGAACTACTTTCCAATAAGGGAGAAGGTACGACTACCTCATCAAGTTCTACTTTCCTCCCACTCACTTCTTTCAAGAGAGACTCCTTCTCTAGAAAGGATCCAGTCTTAGCAACAAAGATCTTGCCTTCGGATCTGTGATAGAAGGTGTACCCAACAGTTTCTTTTGGGTATCCTATGAAGACACATTTCTCCGATTTGGGTTCGAGCTTATCAGGTTGAAGCTTTTTCACATAAGCATCGCAGCCCCAAACTTTAAGAAACAACAACTTGGGTTTCTTGCCAAACCACAGTTCACATGGTGTCGTCTCAACGGATTTAGATGGTGCCCTATTTAATGTGAATGTAGTTCTCTCTAATGCATAACCCCAAAACGACAGTGATAAATCGGTAAGAGACATCATAGATCGCACCATATCTAATAAAGTACAGTTATGATGTTCGGACACACCATTACGTTGTGGTGTTCCAGGTGGCGTGAGTTGCTAAACTATTCCACATTGTTTCAAATGAAGACCAAACTCGTAACTCAAATATTCATCTCCGCGATCAGATCGTAGAAACATTATATTCTTGTTACAATGGTTTTCCACTTCACTCTGAAATTCTTTGAACTTTTCGAATGTTTCAGACTTATGTTTCATCAAGTAGATATACCCGTATCTTCTCAAATCATCTGTGAAGGTCAGAAAATAACGATCCCCATCGCGAGCCTCAACACTCATCGGATCGCATACATCAGTATGTATTATTTCCAGTAAGTCAGTTGCTCGCTCCATTGTTCCGGAGAATGGAGTCTTAGTCATCTTGCCCATGAGGAATGGTTCGCAAGCATCAAGTGATTCCAAAAGCCCATCAGCATGGAGTTTCTTCATACGCTTTACACCAATATGACCTAAACGGCAGTGCCACAAATATGTTGCACTATCTTTATCAACTTTGCATCTTTTGGCATCAATATTATGAATATGTGTATTACTACGATCGAGATTCAATAAACCATTCACCTTGGGTGTATGACCACAGAAGGTTTTATTCATGTAAACAGAATAACAATTATTCTTTGACTTAAATGAATAACTGTATTGCAATAAACATGATCCAATCATATTATGCTCAACGCAAACACCAAATAACATTTATTTTAGGTTCAATATTAATCCCGAAGGTAAAGGGAGTGTGCGATGGTGATCTTATCAACCTTGGAATCACTTCCAACATACATCGTCACCTTGCCCTCAACTAGTCTTTTTTCATTTTGTAACTCCTGTTTCAAGTTACTAATCATAGCAACTGAACCAGTATCAAATACCCAGGGGCTACTATGAACACTAGTAAAGTACACATCAATAACATGTATATCATATATACTTTTGTTCGCTTTGCCATCCTTCTTATCCACCAAGTATTTGGGGTAGTTCCGCTTCTAGTGACCATTCCCTTTGCAGTAGAAGCACCCAGTTCCAGGGTTAGGTCTAGCTTTGGGCTTTTTCACAGGAGTGGCAACTTGCTTGCCATTCTTCTTGAAGTTCACTTTCTTTTCCTTGCCCTTTTACTTGAAACTAGTGGTCTTGTCAACCATAAACACTTGATGTTTTTTCTTGATTTCTACCTTCGCCAATTTCAGCATCTCGAAGAGCTTGGGAATTGTTTTCGTTATCTCTTGCATATTATAGTTCATCACGAAGTTCTACTAACTCGGTGATAGTGACTAGAGAATTCTGTCCATCACTATCTTATCTGGAAGATTAACTCCCACTTGATTCAAGTGATTGTAGTACTCAGACATTCTGAGCACATGCTCACCAGCTGAGCTATTCTCCTCCATCTTGTAGGCAAAGTACTTTGTCAGAGGTCTCATACCTATTAACACGGGCATGAGTCTGAAATACCAATTTCAACTCTTGGAACATCTCATATGCTCCATGTCGTTCAAAACATTTTTGAAGTCCCGGTTGTAAGTCGTAAAGCACGGTGCACTAAACTATCAAGTAGTCATCATACTGAGCTTGTCAAACGTTTCATAACGTCTGCATTTGCTCCTGCAATAGGTCTGTCACCTAGCGGTGCATCAAGGACATAATTCTTCTATTCAGCAATGAGGATAATCCTCAGATCACGGACCAAGTCCGCATCATTGCTACTATCATCTTTCAACTTATTTTTCTCTAGGAACATATCAAAAATAAACGGGGAGCTACATCCCGAGCTATTGATCTACAACATAGTTATGCAAATACTATCAGGACTAAGTTCATGATAAATTAAAGTTCAATTAATCATATTACTTAAGAACTCCCACTTAGATAGGCATCCCTCTAATCATCTAAGTGATCACGTGATCCATATCAACTAAACCATGTCCGATCATCACGCGAGATGGAGTAGTTTTCAATGGTGAACATCACTATGTTGATCATATCTACTATATGATTCACACTCGACCTTTCGGTCTCAGTATTCCGAGGCCATATCTGCATATGCTAGGCTCGTCAAGTTTAACCCCGAGTATTCTGCGTGTGCAAAACTGGCTTGCACCCGTTGTATGTGAACGTAGAGCTTATCACACCCGATCATCACGTGGTGTCTCGGCACGCTGAACTGTTGCAACGGTGCATACTCAGGGAGAACACTTGTACCTTGAAATTTAGTGAGAGATCATCTTACAATGCTACCGCCGTACTAATCAAAATAAGATGCATAAAAAGATAAACATCACATGCAATCAAATAAGTGAGATGATATGGCCATCATCATCTCGTGGCTTTGATCTCCATCTCCAAAGTACCGTGATGATCTCCATCGTCACTGGCATGACACCATGATCTCCATCATCTTGATCTCTATCAATGTGTCAGCACGTGGTCGTCTCGCCAACTATTGCTTTTTGCAACTATTGCTATCGCATAGCGATAAAGTAAAGCAAATACATGGTTCCTGCCAGTTGCCGATAACTTTAACAAAATATGATCATCTCATACAACAATTTATATCTCATCACGTCTTGACCATATCACATCACAACATGCCCTGCAAAAACAAGTTAGACGTCCTCTACTTTGTTGTTGCATGTTTTATGTGGCTGCTATGGGCTTCTAGCAAGAACCATTCTTACCTACGCATCAAAACCACAACGATTTTTTGATGAGGACATCAATACCATTGTTATACCCACAGCCCCTGCTGCTATACATACTGGACCAATTACTAGAGCTCACGCACGCCAATTAAATTATCAGGTACTTACGTTTCTTGGTAATGATTCTAATGTTCATGAGAATATGATCCTGCCTAAATTGGATACATTTGTTTCGCTTACAAATGAAGGGCCTGTCATGGATAAGAGGGATGAACACTGGAGCAAGACCAAGCATGGAGATGATGGCATGCGCGAGGGGAACAAGAACGGAGTTACAAGTGATGATTTCAGGACTTTGAAGCCACCGTTATGAGTGCATGAAGCCTTGGACGAAATATACAAGATGCCACTTCATAATATTCGTCCATAGGCTATTCTAGGTGCTGCGACACCTTATTATTGGGCCAGGCCCATGTAATTTCGAAATACATAAGTATAGGCTGTTTTTTAGAGTCCGTATGTGTGGGGAAACAAGAGATAGGGTTGGTTTCGGACCCCTTCCCCAAGGGCCACGAAATCCCCCCCCCCCTGTTCCTCCATATATACAGCCCTTAGGGCACCATTTAGACTTTGGGGTTTTGTTTAGATTAAAAGTTCGCCATAGCTGCAACTTCGCGTACTTCGTTTGTGTTCAACGACCAGACAAAGGCATCACAGAACCCCACCTTCATTAATAAAGCTTTCCTTTTTTATTCGCAATATCCAGATTGCAATCTCAGTTTCTTGCTTGTTCTTCGTTTGCTCGCAGGAAATAGACCCTCGTGGTCAGGTTGATCGTGCTCCGGCGTGGTCAATAACCCCTCGGAAGTTGGTTTAGCGATTGCTAAGGCGCGACGTCTTCGCACGTTCGTAGTCGGATCGTCCAAGTCGACTCCCACAGAAAACAATTGCTATCTCATCGAAACATCGGGACACGGAAGTTTGGGAGTCCTTCTCTGTCACGACTCGGAGTATGGCGTGATCTGGAAATCCAAAACAGAGTAACAAAATACTAGACTCGGGATAGGACTGGTGACGGAGATGAATCTGGTGGAACTCAGACTCGTGGCGGAGATGAATCTGGTGGAACTCGGACTGGTGGCGGAGATGAATCTGGTGGAACTCGGACTGGTGGCGGAGATGAATCTGGTGGAACTCGGACTGGTGGCGGAGATGAATCTGGTGGAACTCGGACTGGCGTGATGGCGGCGGATATGTGGTGGCGTATATGGACTGGCATTGGCGGTGAACTAACTTTTCTGCAGGTCGACCTTCATCATGGACACCACGTGCATCCTCTACTTCCACCGCACCATCACGTCCATCAGGTGCCACCTCCAACCGTGATACAAGAAAACAGGCACAACCACCACTATCTGCCAAGAGCACACCTGCCGGGCCTGCACAGAGCTCTTCTTCTTCCATGGCATCAACAGGCCACACAAGTGATATCATTTGTCGTCGTTGTAAGGGAAGAGGTCATTATGCGAGAGAATGCAAATCTCAGCGTGTGATGATTGCTACCGAGGATGGTGGGTATGAGTCCGCTAGTGACTATGATGAGGAGACTTTGCTCTTATTACACGTGAAGAACACGGTGGAGATGATTCTGATCATGAGACGCAATACATGGCTCCTGAAGATGCTGACAGGTATGAATGTTTAGTTGCTCAACGTGTTTTGAGTGTGCAGGTTACACAAACTGAGCAAAATCAGAGGCATAATTTGTTCCATACAAAGGGAGTTGTGAAGGAACGTTCTATTCGCGTCATCATAGATGGAGGGAGCTGCAACAACTTGGCTAGCATGGAGATGGTGGAGAAGCTATCTCTCATCACAAGGCCACATCCACATCCTTAGTACATCCAATGGTTCAACAACAGCGGCAAGGTTAAGGTAACCCGTACTGTCCGTGTGCATTTTAGTATCTCTACATATGCTGATTATGTTGATAGTGATGTGGTACCTATGCAAGCATGTTCCTTATTACTTGGTAGACCATGGCAATTTGATAAAAATTTTGTACACCATGGTAGAAACAATCAGTATACTCTTGTTCATAAGGATACAAATATTACTTTCCTTCCTATGACTCCTGATTCCATTTTGAAAGATGATATTCATAGAGCTAATAAAGCAAAACAGGAGAAAAATAAGAGTGAAAATCAGATTGTGGCAAAAGAATTTGAGCAACAAATGAAGCCTAATAATAAACCATCTAGTGTTGCTTCTGAAATTAAATTGAAAAGTGCATGTTTACTTGCCACCAAATCTGATATTGATGAGCTAGTTTTTAGCAAATCTGTTTGCTATGCTTTTGTGTGCAAAGAGGCATTATTTTCATTCGAGGACGTGCCTTCCTCTTTGCCCCCTGCAGTCACTAACATTTTGCAGGAGTTCGCTGACATCTTCCCACAAGACGTGCCACCGGGATTACCACCTATTCGAGGGATTGAGCATCAAATTGACTTAATTCCCGGTGCATCGTTACCCAATCGTGCACCATACCGTACCAACCCAGAGGAGACGAAGGAGATTATGCGTCAAGTGCAGGAGCTGCTCGACAAAGGTTATATTCATGAATCCCTTAGTCCGTGTGCTGTTCCTATTATTCTAGTGCCGAAAAAGGATGGTACGTCGCGTATGTGTGTTGATTGTAGAGGCATTAATAATATTACTATTCGTTATCGTCATCCTATTCCTAGGCTAGATGACATGCTTGATGAATTGAGTGGCTCTACAATATTCTCCAAAGTTGATTTGTGTAGTGGATACCATCAAATTCGTATGAAATTAGGAGATGAATGGAAAACAGCTTTTAAAACTAAGTTTGGTTTATATGAGTAGTTAGTCATGCCTTTTGGGTTAACTAATGCACCTAGTACTTTCATGAGGCTCATGAACGAAGTTTTACGTGCTTTCATTGGACGATTTGTGGTAGTCTATTTTGATGATATACTGATTTATAGCAAATCTTTGGAAGAACATTTGGAACATTTACGTGCTGTTTTTATTGCTCTACGTGATGCACGTTTGTTTGGTAACCTTGGGAAGTGCACCTTTTGCACTGACCGAGTATCTTTTCATGGCTATGTTGTTACTCCACAGGGAATTGAAGTTGATAAAGCCAAGATTGAAGCTATTGAGAGTTGGCCGCAGCCCAAAACGGGCACACAAGTGAGGAGTTTTCTTGGACTCGCTGGTTTCTATAGGCGTTTTGTGAGAGATTTTAGCACCACTGCTGCACCTCTCAATGAGCTTACAAAGAAGGATGTGCCTTTTGTTTGGGGTACTACACAGGAAGAAGCCTTCACGGTATTGAAAGATAAGTTGACACATGCTCCTTTACTCCAACTTCCTGATTTTAATAAGACTTTTGAGCTTGAATGTGATGCTAGTGGGATTGGATTAGGAGGTGTGTTATTACAAGATGGCAAACCTGTTGCATACTTTTCTGAAAATTTGAGTGGGCCTAGTCTGAATTATTCTACTTATGATAAAGAATTATATGCTCTTGTTCGGACTTTAGAAACATGGCAACATTATTTATGGCCCAAAGAATTTGTTATACATTCTGATCATGAATCTTTGAAACATATTAAAAGTCAAGCTAAACTGAATCGTAGACATGCTAAATGGGTTGAATTCATTGAGACTTTCCCTTATGTCATTAAACACAAGAAGGGTAAAGAAAATGTTATTGCTGATGCATTGTCTCGTCGCTATACTATGATTTCCCAATTTGACTTCAAAATATTTGGTTTGGAGACCATCAAAGATCAATATGTGCATGATGCTGATTTCAAAGATGTAATGCAGAATTGTAAAGAAGGAAGAATGTGGAACAAGTTTGTCGTTAATGATGGATTTGTGTTCCGTGCTAACTCCGTTCGTCTTTTGTTGTTGCAGGAGGCGCATGGAGGAGGATTAATGGGACACTTTGGTGTGAAGAAGACGGAGGACGTACTTGCTACACATTTCTTTTGGCCAAAGATGAGACGGGATGTTGAGCGTTTTGTTGCTCGCTGCACTACATGTCAAAAAGCTAAGTCACGACTCAATCCTCATGGTTTATATATGCCTTTGCCTGTACCTAGTGTTCCTTGGGAGGATATATCTATGGACTTTGTTTTAGGTTTACCTCGAACAAAGAAGGGGAGGGATAGCATATTTGTTGTCGTGGATAGGTTCTCGAAAATGGCACACTTTATACCATGTCATAAAAGCGATGATGTTGTTAATGTTGTTGATTTGTTCTTTCGTGAAATTATTCGCTTGGATGGTGTGCCAAATACTATTGTTTCAGATCGTGATACTAAATTTCTTAGCCACTTTTGGAGATGTTTATGGGCTAAGTTGGGGACTAAACTGCTTTTTAGTACTACATGTCATCCCCAAACTGATGGACAAACTGAAGTAGTCAATAGGACATTGTCTACCATGCTTAGGGCTGTTTTGAAGAATAACAAGAAAATGTGGGAAGAATGCTTGCCTCATATTGAATTTGCTTATAATCGTTCATTGCATTCTACTACTAAGATGTGCCCTTTTGAAATTGTGTATGGTTTCCTACCTCGTGCACCTATTGATTTGTTGCCTCTTCCATCTTCGGAGAAGGTTAATTTTGATGCTAAACAACATGCTGAGTTGATCTTAAAAATGCGTGAGTTAACTAAGGAACACATTGAGCGTATGAATGCTAAATATAAACTTGCTGGAGATAAGGGTAGAAAACATGTTGTCTTTGCACCTGGAGATCTTGTTTGGTTACATTTGCGTAAGGATAGGTTTCCTAATTTGCGCAAATCAAAGCTAATGCCACGTGCTGATGGTCCTTTTAAGGTGTAAGAGAAAATAAATGATAATGCATATAAACTTGAGCTGCCTGCAGATTTTGGGGTTAGTCCCACTTTTAACATTGCAGATTTGAAGCCTTATTTGGGTGAGAAAGATGAGCTTCCATCGAGGACGACTTCATTTCAAGAAGGGGAGGATGATGAGGACATCAATACCATTTTTACACCCACAACCCCTGCTGCTATACATACTGGACCAATTACTAGAACTCGTGTACGCCAATTAAATTATCAGGTACTTTCGTTTCTTGTTAATGATTCTAATGTTCATGAGAATATGATGTTGCCTAAATTGGATACATTTGTTTTGCTGACAAATGAAGGGCCTGTCATGGATAAGAGGGATGAACACTGGACCAAGACCAAGCATGGAGATGATGGCATGCGCGAGGGGAACAAGAACGGAGTTACAAGTGATGATTTCAGGACTTTGAAGCCACCGTAATGAGTGCATGAAGCCTTGGACGAAATATACAAGATGCCACTTCATAATATTCGTCCATAGGCTATTCTAGGTGCTGCGTCACCTTATTATTGGGCCAGGCCCATGTAATTTCAAAATACATAAGTATAGGCTGTTTTTTAGAGTCCGTATGTGTGGGGAAACAAGAGATAGGGTTGGTTTCTGTAAGTGCATCTAGTGCCCCTTAGTGATTTTGGTGTATTGAAGACTTATAGGTTAAGGGACTAATGTGTTTATGAGTGTACACATCTATAAGTCTATGAGGAGTTTGATATTTACAATGAAAGTCGATCCCTAAAAATGAAGTTCTTCGACTGAAGACTTTGGATTTCTGAAGACTTTGAAAGTGAAGAAATTGGTGTGACCTTGAAGACTTGGTATTCATTTGAGGAACATGAAGCGTGAAGACTTTTGTTTTCGTAGTTTCATTTTCTCTTTCTTGAGTCATAGGAAACACCGTACTGTTAAAGGGGGTCGAGAAAATACTAAGGAAAAATTTCCATGAGATGCTCAACTTAAAATCCTACACCTACCAATCCCTTCGAGTGAAGCCATTGGAAATCTCATACAGTTCAGTCATATTCTTCAGTGACAGAGACGAAGTTCTTCTGGTCTCTGAGGAATTTGTTCTGACTGAGGAGTTAGGAATTTGCCAGTGCGGATTGCCTTCACAGTGAGGAACATGATAGCCCTGAGGAATTTGATACTGAAATTTCCGACCATTGCTGTGCTATGCGCCAGCTGTCCCAAAATATCTTCCCACCTAATGGTCATATCATTGAAGGGCATTTATGTCTTATCATGTCGGGCTGCTCCCTAGGCTATAAATAGTCGCCCCCTACAACCACTAGCTGGTTGGCTGCTCCGAGAGAAACTGACATTTGTCATTTGAGAGCATCCCATCCTCCGAGGACTTTGAGCGAAAATTATCAAGTGAGGAAAACCCAAACCCAAACACCTACAAATCCAAAGTGATTGAGCATCACTGAAGAGATTGATCCTGCGTGGATCCGACGCTTGTTACCTTTGAAGACTGTGCTTCTTCCAGACGGTTAGGCGTCATGGTCTAGAGCATCCAAGAGGAATTGTGGATCGCCGAGTGACCGAGTTTGTGAAGGTTCGGAAGTCACCTGAAGACTTACCACGAGTGATTGGGCGAGGTCTGTGTGACCTTAGCTCAAGGGGAATACGGTGAGGACTAGGTGTCCTGGACTGTGTGTTCAGGACTGGGTGTCCGGGACTATGTGTCCTCAGGTTTAAATACCTAGCCGCCCTAACCAGATGTACAACTGAGACAACAGTTGGAACTGGTCTACCAAATCATTGTCTTCACCAAGTCAACTGGTTCTATTTCCTCAACTCTTTCATTTCCTCATTGCTGTGTTGTGTGCTTGTCATATCTGTGTTTGAAGACTTTGACTGAAGACTTTCTCAATTTCCTCAGTTCAATTTCTTCAGTCTGTTTGTCTTCATCCTGTGCTATCCTGTGATTACGCTTTCTGTACTCTGTGCTTGTCTTCATTTCATCATGATGACCATGCTTGTATTCTGTTATGTTTACTTCTGAGTACTTATTCTGCTGCAAGTAGTTCTTCGCTAAGGAATTTCCTCACCCGCAAATTCCTCAGTGAAGAATTCATAAAAATCGCCTATTCACCCCCCTCTAGTCGATATAACGCACTTTCAATTGGTATCAGAGCAAGGTACTCCCTTGTTCTGTGTGATTTTGGTTTAACCGCCTGGAGTTTTAGTTATGTCGACCGCAGGTATGAAGAAAGTGACATGCCCCATCTTTGACGGTCATGATTATCCCAAGTGGAAGGCCATGATGAGGAAGCGCCTCATGGCACTGAACAGCGAGCTGTGGACCGTCACTGAGATTGGTCTTACCGATCTATGCAAGATGGCGGACACTGATGATATTCGCAAGTACACTCGACTTGACATCATGGCGAAGGATATCATCTGTCCTGCCTATCCAGAGATAAATTTAGACGCATTATGCATCTTTGCAATGCGAAGCTTATCTGGGACCGAATCTCTGACGTCTATGAAGGTCATCGAACTTGTCATGATCCCTGGTTTGAGGATTTCAAGGAATCACTCAAAACGATGACTTTCGAACCTGAACCATCATCTTCTGCACCATGCCTCATGGCAAAAGGTGCCAAGGTAACCGAATGTTCCTCATCCGAGTCTAGTGATGATGAATCTGATGATGATTTTGGACCTTGCTATACCAAGCTTGTTTGTATTGCCACTAAACAACAAAAGGCCTTGGAAAAGGTTCAAAACATACTAGATAAAAGTGATGATATGTTGGGTGAAGAAATGGATCGCACTAAAACCTTGACTGAAAATCTTCAGAGACTTCAGTCTAGATTTGACAACCTTCAAGGTCATCATAACACTCTCTTATCTGATCATGAGAAGCTTTCTTATGAATTTCTTCAAAGAAAGCAAGATCTTGAGAAGCTAAGAGTGAGTTATGAAGATCTTCAGAAGGAGCGTGATTCATTACTTGCTCAACAAATCAGCGCTGCTCAGGAAGAATTTATTCCTCCATGTTTGAAATGCATTGAACGTGAATCTGCTAATTCTTCACCTGAATGTTCAAATGCTTCTAATGCTACAAATTCTTCAACTGTCTCTGCTATCACTAATTCCTCATCTGAGGACATTGCTAGTATCACTGACGATGTAGGGCTGAAGGAATTGTACATGACAAGCATGTACAAAAGCCTCAAAGGGCATCAGACTCTTTGTGATGTGCTTAAAAAGCAGATCCTCAATAGGAACCGTAGGAAAGAGGGTATTGCCTTTGAGAGGAAACTCAATGCTGATGGTACATATTGGAAGCCTGAGCAGTACCCCAAAACCTCATGTGTTGCTGCAAAGGGACCTCCAGTTGATCCATCTAATTTATCTGGCATTACATGTGAATCTTCTCATTCTTCTGATGAGTCATTTGACTCCAACTATAAACTGTTTAAAAATCAGAATGGTGAAGTATTTGCTAGATATGTTGGCACTAACTGCAGGAACGATTCTCCTATGAAGAATATCTAGGTTCCCAAAAGGTGCCTTGAAAGTCTTCAGGTGAATGTCCTCATGACACCACCTGTGAAGAATAGGAACCCCAGATCAAATTCTTCATATGGACCAAATTCTTCTTATGGATCATATTCCTCAAAAGGATCGAAGTCCTCATATGAACATCATCGTGCTAACAACTCTGTTTCGCAGGGAAGAGCTAAGGGCTATGAATATGAGCATTATTCTTCTAATCATTATGTTCATAAGTCCTCGAAGAATTTCTCTGCTTATTCATATGCTTACCCTAACTCCTCTTATGTGAAACGAAATGGATTGGTTTCTATGCCACCTTTCTCGTATGGAGCTCGCAGAGTGATGAACTCTTTGCCACCCCTTCAGATGTGGGTGGTGAAGAAAAAGGACTAATCTCTTATGCAGGGTCAGGTCTCCAGACGTGCTCAAACGTCTGAAGAATTTGCTGGAGACCTGAAAAGTGCCTGAAAGGACGCAGGCTAATCATGAAGATGATCAACCCAAAGCCACTGAGTGGGTCCTCAATAGTGGATGTACAAATCACATGACTGGTGACAAGAATCTATTGATGGATGCTCCCTTATCACCATCGCTTTTGAAGCATATCATCTTCGCTGACAAAGGAAAAACTCAGGTATTGGGTCTAGGTAAGGTTGTGATCACAAAGGATCGACACATGGACAAAGTCATGCTTGTCGAGTCCTTAGGATACAACCTCATGTCTGTCTCAATGCTTTGTGATCTTGATATGGTTGTTGTCTTTGGCAAGTATCGTTGTGTTGTGGTTATGGAAGCTGACAATTCCAAAGTCTTCGAAGGCTTTAGGAGAGGAGACTTGTATATTGTTGATTTCTCTATAGGACCGCAACCGGCCGTGTGCCTACTTGCAAAAGCTTCAGAAGGCTGGCTATGGCATCGACGACTTGGTCATGCAGGCATGAGGAATTTGCACACGCTTGCGAAGAAGAAGCACGTCATTGGCATTGAGAATGTCAAATTCCTCAAGGATCACTTATGCGGAGCCTGTGAAGCTGGAAAGATGACCAAGGCTAAGCATCCAGCAAAGACTATCATGACCACTACTCGACCATTTGAATTGCTTCATATGGACCTCTTTGGTCCTAATCATTACTCAGCTGTCACAAATGATGCATCTCTCTATGGCTTTGGTATTGTTGATGATTACTCTCGTTACACTTGGGTACATATTGTCACTTACAAACATGAAGTGCAGGAAGTCTTCAAACGATTTTCCTCGAGGGCTTCAACCAACTTCGGTGTGAAAATCAAGCACATCAGAAGTGACAATGGAACTGAGTTCAAGAATCCTGGTCTTGATGACTATCTTGATGAACTTGGTATTACTCATGAGTTATCTACTCCTTACACTCAGCAGAATGGCGTCGTGGAGCGCAAGAACAAAACTCTTGTTGAGATGGATCGCACGATGCTTGATGAGTACAAGACGTCTCGTCACTTCTGGATTGAGGCAATTTGTACTGTGTGCCACATCATCAACAGGGTATATGATATAGGCAAAGGTGTCCCGTCTTTCGATGAGATGATGAATATCGCTTTGATGGAAGTCGACTTTGACGATCCGACTACGAACGTGCGAGGACGTCGCGCCTTAGCAATCGCTAAACCAACTCCGAGAGGTTATCGACCACGCCGGAGCACGATCAACCTGACCACGAGGGTCTGTTTCCTGCGAGCAAACGAAGAACAAGCAAGAAACTGAGATTGCAATCTGGATATTGCGAATATAAGATGAAAGCTTTATTGATCAAGGTGGAGTTCTGTGACGCCTTTGTCTGGTCGCTGAACACAAACGAAGTACGCGAAGTTGCAGCTATGGCGAACTTTTAATCTAAACAAAACCCAAAGTCTAAACGACGCCCTAAGGGCTGTATATATGGAGGAAGAGGGGGGAATTTCGTGGCCCTTGAGGAAGGGGTCCGAAACCAACCCTATCTCTTGTTTTCCCACACATACGGACTCTAAAAACAGCCTATACTTATGTATTTCGAAATTACATGGGCCTGGCCCAATAATAAGGTGACGCAGCACCTAGAATAGCCTCTGGACGAAAGTTATGAAGTAGCATCTTGTATATTTCGTCCAAGGCTTCATGCACGCATTATGGTGGCTTCAACGTCCTGAAATCATCACTTGTAACTCCGTTCTTGTTCCCCATGCGCATGCCATCATCTCCATGCTTGTTCTTGCTCCAATGTTCATCCTTCTCAAAGCTAGGCCCTTCATTTGTAAGCAAAACAAATGTATCCAATTTAGGCAGCATCATATTCTCATGAACATTAGAATCATTAGCAAGAAACGAAAGTACCTGGTAATTTAATTGGCGTGCGCGAGCTCTAGTAATTGGTCCAGTATGTATAGCAGCAGGGCCTGTGGGTGTAATAATTGTATTGATGTCCTTATCATCCTCCCCTTCTTGAAATGAAGTCGTCCTCGACGGAAGCTCATCTTCCTCACCCAAATAAGGCTTCAAATCTGCAATATTAAAAGTGGGACTAACCCCAAAATCTGCAGGCAGCTCAAGTTTATATGCATTATCATTTATTTTCTCTAACACCTTAAAAGGACCATCAGCACGTGGCATTAGCTTTGATTTGCGCAAATCAGGAAATCTATCCTTACGCAAATGTAACCAAACAAGATCTCCAGGTGCAAACACAACATGTTTTCTACCCTTATCTCCAGCAAGTTTATATTTAGCATTCATACGCTCAATGTTTTCCTTAGTTAACTCATGCATTTTTAAGATCAATTCAGCACGTTGTTTAGCATCAAAATTAACCTTCTCCGAAGATGGAAGAGGCAACAAATCAATAGGTGCACGAGGTAGGAAACCATACACAATTTCAAAAGGGCACATCTTAGTAGTAGAATGCAATGAACGATTATAAGCAAACTCAATATGAGGCAAGCAGTCTTCCCACATGTTCTTATTATTCTTCAAAACAGCCCTAAGCATAGTAGACAATGTTCTATTGACTACTTCAGTTTGTCCATCAGTTTGGGGGTGACAAGTAGTACTAAAAAGCAGTTTAGTCCCCAACTTAGCCCATAAACATCTCCAAAAGTGGCTAAGAAATTTAGTATCACGATCTGAAACAATAGTATTTGGCACACCATGCAAGCGAATAATTTCACGAAAGAACAAATCAGCAACATTAACAGCATCATCGCTTTTATGACATGGTATAAAGTGTGCCATTTTCGAGAATCTATCCACGACAACAAATATGTTATCCCTCCCCTTCTTTGTTCGAGGTAAACCTAAAACAAAGTCCATAGATATATCCTCCCAAGGAACACTAGGTACAGGCAAAGGCATATATAAACCATGAGGATTGAGTCGTGACTTAGCTTTTTGACATGTAGTGCAGCGAGCAACAAAACGCTCAACATCCCGTCTCATCTTTGGCCAAAAGAAATGTGTAGCAAGTACGTCCTCTGTCTTCTTCACGCCAAAGTGTCCCATTAATCCTCCTCCATGCGCCTCCTGCAACAACAAAAGACGAAGAGAGCTAGCTGGAATGCATAGCTTGTTAGCACGAAACACAAATCCATCATTAACGACAAACTTGTTCCAGGTTCTTCCTTCTTTACAATTCTGCAATACATCTTTAAAATCAGCATCATGCACATATTGATCTTTGATGGTCTCCAAACCAAATATTTTGAAGTCAAGTTGTGAAAGCATAGTATAGCGACGAGACAATGCATCAGCAATAACATTTTCTTAACCCTTCTTGTGTTTAATGACATAAGGGAAAGTTTCAATGAATTCAACCCATTTAGCATGTCTACGATTCAGTTTAGCTTGACTTTTAATATGTTTCAAAGATTCATGATCAGAATGTATAACAAATTCTTTGGGCCATAAATAATGTTGCCATGTTTCTAAAGTCCGAACAAGAGCATATAGTTCTTTATCATAAGTAGAATAATTCAGACTAGGCCCACTCAATTTTTCAGAAAAGTATGCAACAGGTTTGCCATCTTGTAATAACACACCTCCTAATCCAATGCTACTAGCATCACATTCAAGCTCAAAAGTCTTATTAAAATCAGGAAGTTGGAGTAAAGGAGCATGTGTCAACTTATCTTTCAATACCGTGAAGGCTTCTTCCTGTGCGGTACCCCAAACAAAAGGCACATCCTTCTTTGTAAGCTCGTTGAGAGGTGCAGCAATGGTGCTAAATCTCTCACAAAACGCCTATAGAAACCAGCGAGACCAAGAAAACTCCGCACTTGTGTGACCGTTTTGGGCTGCGGCAACTCTCAATAGCTTCAATCTTGGCTTTATCAACTTCAATTCCCTGTGGAGTAACAACATAGCCAAGAAAAGATACTCGGTCGGTGCAAAAGGTGCACTTCCCAAGGTTACCAAACAAACGTGCATCACGTAGAGCAATAAAAACAACACGTAAATGTTCCAAATGTTCCTGATAGAGGCAAAGGTGTCCCGTCTTTCGATGAGATGATGGATATCGCTTTGGTGGAAGTCGACTTTGACGATCCGACTACGAACGTGCGAGGACGTCGCGCCTTAGCAATCGCTAAACCAACTCCGAGAGGTTATCGACCACGCCGGAGCACGATCAACCTGACCACGAGGGTCTGTTTCCTGCGAGCAAACGAAGAACAAGCAAGAAACTGAGATTGCAATCTGGATATTGCGAATATAAGATGAAAGCTTTATTGATCAAGGTGGAGTTCTGTGACGCCTTTGTCTGGTCGCTGAACACAAACGAAGTACGCGAAGTTGCAGCTATGGCGAACTTTTAATCTAAACAAAACCCAAAGTCTAAACGACGCCCTAAGGGCTGTATATATGGAGGAAGAGGGGGGAATTTCGTGGCCCTTGAGGAACGGGTCCGAAACCAACCCTATCTCTTGTTTCCCCACACATACGGACTCTAAAAACAGCCTATACTTATGTATTTCGAAATTACATGGGCCTGGCCCAATAATAAGGTGACGCAGCACCTAGAATAGCCTCTGGACGAAAGTTATGAAGTAGCATCTTGTATATTTCGTCCAAGGCTTCATGCACGCATTATGGTGGCTTCAACGTCCTGAAATCATCACTTGTAACTCCGTTCTTGTTCCCCATGCGCATGCCATCATCTCCATGCTTGTTCTTGCTCCAATGTTCATCCTTCTCAAAGCTAGGCCCTTCATTTGTAAGCAAAACAAATGTATCCAATTTAGGTAGCATCATATTCTCATGAACATTAGAATCATTAGCAAGAAACGAAAGTACCTGGTAATTTAATTGGCGTGCGCGAGCTCTAGTAATTGGTCCAGTATGTATAGCAGCAGGGCCTGTGGGTGTAATAATTGTGTTGATGTCCTCATCATCCTCCCCTTCTTGAAATGAAGTTGTCCTCGACGGAAGCTCATCTTCCTCACCCAAATAAGGCTTCAAATCTGCAATATTAAAAGTGGGACTAACCCCAAAATCTGCAGCCAGCTCAAGTTTATATGCATTATCATTTATTTTCTCTAACACCTTAAAAGGACCATCAGCACATGGCATTAGCTTTGATTTGCGCAAATCAGGAAATCTATCCTTACGCAAATGTAACCAAACAAGATCTCCAGGTGCAAACACAACATGTTTTCTACCCTTATCTCCAGCAAGTTTATATTTAGCATTCATACGCTCAATGTTTTCCTTAGTTAACTCATGCATTTTTAAGATCAATTCAGCACGTTGTTTAGCATCAAAATTAACCTTCTCCGAAGATGGAAGAGGCAACAAATCAATAGGTGCACGAGGTAGGAAACCATACACAATTTCAAAAGGGCACATCTTAGTAGTAGAATGCAATGAACGATTATAAGCAAACTCAATATGAGGCAAGCAGTCTTCCCACATGTTCTTATTATTCTTCAAAACAGCCCTAAGCATAGTAGACAATGTTCTATTGACTACTTCAGTTTGTCCATCAGTTTGGGGGTGACAAGTAGTACTAAAAAGCAGTTTAGTCCCCAACTTAGCCCATAAACATCTCCAAAAGTGGCTAAGAAATTTAGTATCACGATCTGAAACAATAGTATTTGGCACACCATGCAAGCGAATAATTTCACGAAAGAACAAATCAGCAACATTAACAGCATCATCGCTTTTATGACATGGTATAAAGTGCGCCATTTTCGAGAATCTATCCACGACAACAAATATGCTATCCCTCCCCTTCTTTGTTCGAGGTAAACCTAAAACAAAGTCCATAGATATATCCTCCCAAGGAACACTAGGTACAGGCAAAGGCATATATAAACCATGAGGATTGAGTCGTGACTTAGCTTTTTGACATGTAGTGCAGTGAGCAACAAAACGCTCAACATCCCGTCTCATCTTTGGCCAAAAGAAATGTGTAGCAAGTACGTCCTCCGTCTTCTTCACGCCAAAGTGTCCCATTAATCCTCCTCCATGCGCCTCCTGCAACAACAAAAGACGAAGAGAGCTAGCTGGAATGCATAGCTTGTTAGCACGGAACACAAATCCATCATTAACGACAAACTTGTTCCAGGTTCTTCCTTCTTTACAATTCTGCAATACATCTTTAAAATCAGCATCATGCACATATTGATCTTTGATGGTCTCCAAACCAAATATTTTGAAGTCAAGTTGTGAAAGCATAGTATAGCGACGAGACAATGCATCAGCAATAACATTTTCTTTACCCTTCTTGTGTTTAATGACATAAGGGAAAGTTTCAATGAATTCAACCCATTTAGCATGTCTACGATTCAGTTTAGCTTGACTTTTAATATGTTTCAAAGATTCATGATCAGAATGTATAACAAATTCTTTGGGCCATAAATAATGTTGCCATGTTTCTAAAGTCCGAACAAGAGCATATAGTTCTTTATCATAAGTAGAATAATTCAGACTAGGCCCACTCAATTTTTCAGAAAAGTATGCAACAGGTTTGCCATCTTGTAATAACACACCTCCTAATCCAATGGCACTAGCATCACATTCAAGCTCAAAAGTCTTATTAAAATCAGGAAGTTGGAGTAAAGGAGCATGTGTCAACTTATCTTTCAATACCGTGAAGGCTTCTTCCTGTGCGGTACCCCAAACAAAAGGCACATCCTTCTTTGTAAGCTCGTTGAGAGGTGCAGCAATGGTGCTAAAATCTCTCACAAAACGCCTATAGAAACCAGCGAGTCCAAGAAAACTCCGCACTTGTGTGACCGTTTTGGGCTGCGGCCAACTCTCAATAGCTTCAATCTTGGCTTTATCAACTTCAATTCCCTGTGGAGTAACAACATAGCCAAGAAAAGATACTCGGTCGGTGCAAAAGGTGCACTTCCCAAGGTTACCAAACAAACGTGCATCACGTAGAGCAATAAAAACAGCACGTAAATGTTCCAAATGTTCTTCCAAAGATTTGCTATAAATCAGTATATCATCAAAATAGACCACCACAAATCGTCCAATGAAAGCACGTAAAACTTTGTTCATTAGTCTCATGAAAGTACTAGGTGCATTAGTTAACCCAAAAGGCATGACTAACCACTCATATAAACCAAACTTAGTTTTAAATGCAGTTTTCCATTCATCTCCCAATTTCATACGAATTTGATGGTATCCACTACGCAAATCAACTTTGGAGAATATTGTAGAGCCACTCAATTCATCAAGCATATCATCGAGCCTAGGAATAGGATGACGATAACGAATAGTAATATTATTAATGCCTCTACAATCAACACACATACGCGACGTACCATCCTTTTTAGGCACGAGTATAATAGGAACAGCACAAGGACTAAGAGATTCGCGTATATAACCTTTGTCGAGCAGCTCCTGTACTTGACGCATAATCTGCTTCGTCTCCTCTGGATTGGTACGGTATGGTGCACGGTTGGGTAGCGATGCACCGGGAATTAAGTCAATTTGATGCTCAATCCCTCGAATAGGTGGTAATCCCGGTGGCACGTCTTGTGGGAAGACGTCAGCGAACTCCTGCAAAATGTGAGTGACAGCAGGGGGCAAAGAGGAAGGCACGTCCTCGAATGAAAATAATGCCTCTTTGCACACAAAAGCATAGCAAACAGATTTGCTGAAATCTAGTTCATCAATATCAGATTTTGTGGCAAGTAAACATGCACTTTTCAATTTAATTTCAGAAACAACACTAGATGGTTTATTATTAGGTTTCATTTGTTGCTCAAATTCCTTTGCCACAATCTGATTTTCACTCTTATTTTTCTCCTGTTTTGCTTTATTAGCTCTATTAATGTCATCTTTCAAAATGGAATCAGGAGTCATAGGAAGCAAAGTAATATTTTTATCCTTATGAACAAGAGTATACTGATTGTTTCTACCATGGTCTACAGAATTTTTATCAAATTGCCATGGTCTACCTAGTAATAAGGAACATGCTTGCATGGGTACCACATCACAATCAACATAATCAGCATATGTAGAGATACTAAAATGCACACGAACGGTACGTGTTACCTTAACCTTGCCGCTGTTGTTGAACCATTGGATGTAGTAAGGATGTGGATGTGGTCTTGTGGTGAGAGATAGCTTCTCCACCATCTCCATGCTAGCCAAGTTGTTACAGCTCCCTCCATCGATGATGACGCGAACAGAACGTTCCTTCACAACTCCCTTTGTATGGAACAAATTATGCCTCTGATTTTGCTCTGCTTGTGTGACCTGCACACTCAAAACACGTTGAGCAACTAAACATTCATACCTGTCAGCGTCTTCAGGAGCCATGTATTGCGTCTCATTTTCAGAATCATCTCCACCATGTTCTTCACGTGTAATAAGAGCCAAAGTCTCCGCATCATAGTCACTAGCGGACTCATACCCACCATCCTCAGTAGCAATCATGACATGCTGAGATTTGCATTCTCTCGCAAAATGTCCTTTTTTCCCTTACAACGACGACAAATAATATCACTTGTGTGCCCTGTCGATGCCATGGAAGAAGAAGAGCTCTGCGCAGGCCCGGCAGGCGTGCTCTTGGCAGAGAGTGGTGGTTGTGCCTGCTTTCTTGTATCACGGCTTGTGGTGGCACCTGATGGAGGTGATGGTGAAGTGGAAGTAGAAGATGCACGCGGTGTCCATGATGAAGGTCGACCTGCAGAAAAGTTAGTTCGCGCCAATGGCTGTCGATCCTGCACTTCACGTTCAGCTTTACAAGCAAGATGGAATAAACGAGTGATATTATTATAATCCTTATACTCTAGAATGGTCTGAATCTCTTTATTTAATCCACCCATAAAACGTGCAAGCATAGCTTCATTCTCCTCAACAATACCACATCTAATCATGCCAGTTTGTAATTCCTGATAATATTCTTCTACAGAATTTTTTCCCTTGTCTTAAACGCTGCAATTTTTGAAGTAATTCACGTTGATAATATGGTGGAACCCAACGAGTACGCATAGCAGTTTTCAAAGCAGCCCAAGTAGTTGGAACAGGATATAATCTACAATGTTCAGACCACCAAACACATGCAAAGCTAGTGAAAGCACAAACAGCAGCAGGAACACGTCTCTCCTCAGGATATTGTAAACATGTAAATCGTTGTTCAGTTTCTAACTCCCAAGTAAGATATATATCAGGAACATATCTACCCTCAAATGGTGGAATATTCAATTTCAGTTTAGGGAGATGGTCATGATCTCGTACCTGAGGTGGTGGTGCCGGCCTACCGTTGCGAATATATACCTGAGGTCGACCTGCTGGTGGTGGTGCTGGTGGCTGCACGTAGTTCTGATTTTGATCAACCTCATCCTCATAATCGCCTGCATAATCGTCATCCTCCTCAGCCGCCGCAGGAGCAGGAGCCAAAGAAGCATCAACAGTAGGGACAGCAGCACCCGAATTTTGACCAATCTCAATTGGAACGCGCTGTGCCCGTCCCACTTGATTTGGAAGGCGGCGTTGGAGATGTTGTTGTTGTTGTTGTAGAGGTGCGACATGTGCAGCCGGTGGTGGTTGGGGAAGACGCTTTAGTAATTCAGTAAACTTGTTATCCAGCTTTGTCTCAAACGACTTCTCCACGGCATCTATCTTCTCCATAGCCTCTTCAAATCTGTTTAGCACATCTCCCACCTCGCCACTCATCATTTGCTGAAATTTATCATGCAACTCCTTGTTCGTCATGTTCGCCCAATCAGTCTCATCGGCTTGTGAACCTGCCATGGTTAGCAGCAATAGAAACACAAAAGAATATGATCCTGCAGACTACTAGAAGTGGTGGGATGGTGGTGTGTCACAAAACCTTCAAGCGAATCTCAAATTCTTACCAGTTCTTACCCAGCAGCAGGTGGTGATCGGCAACCGTTGTAGTCAAAAACTCTCAAAGTTTGGATATAGCGATTACCAGGGAGAGTCAAACGCACGATGTAGACTTATGTGGAGCTGGGAAGGCTTATAATATGGTAGAAAAATGGTAAGCAATAATCAATTCAGAGATGCAAAGTTGAATAAACGCTCAACGACGGTACTGTGCTGGTCCTAGGCTAGACCGTGCTAGAGACGCGAGCCTAGAACACTAACAAAATCACGGCGCTGCACGTAAACAAGGGAAAAGCACACTCAGGAAATTTTTTTTTCGCTCTTTTTTT